>NC_056743.1:373312715-373492715 GCF_019279795.1 Protopterus annectens
CTTTACTAAAAGATCACTTCATTCTTGTTTTTTTCACAATGAGAAAAGATTCCATAACATCCCCCTGTTGCACACTGGTCTTGGCTACACACCCAGGGCCCATCTCCTGTTTTCCTCCTACCCTGGCAGATTATTTTTTTTTTCACACGTTCTCTTACCCTTCAGTTTTTTTATTTCCTCTAGCCCTTTGACATACTCTAACTGGCCAAGCCCAAGCTGTAGTAACTTTGGAGGAAGAACGTGAATTATGTTACAGTTTTGTGTTATTATAGATGCTCTGAGGTACATCTTAGAGTTTCTTTTCCCATCCTTTTCATCCAGTGATGGCCAGAACAAAAATTGTGAGTAAAGAAAGGAAATTCACTATTAACTTTATCTTTTAAGGAACAAATACATTTTGTCCAAACCTGATAAAATAGTAGTTTCCAATAAACAAAGATGACAAAGGCTATATAAATCATAATTGGGAATGGTACCTGCCTCCCTAGCCTTTGTCCACCCAAAATATTTTCTGTGTACCACGCTGGTGTTAGACTGGGAAGATCGTGAAAGCACAAATGGCCACAAACATACAATATACAGCTGAGAGTCTGGAGGAAAAAAAACAGATCACTTGCATAAAGCCAGCAAAGAGACAATAACTACAAATAGACTCCATACAGATATAATCACAGCCAAAAGAATCAACCAGCGAGCCAAGGGATGTAAGATGGCAATGTTACTGGATCAGTTGTAATCTCTCTCTCACACACACATCAATCTGCCACATACAGCCACGTATCATGCACATTGCTTATATCTGATTGTGATGGAAAGTTAAAGAAAGTATGGTCAACTTTTTACTTTAAGTACACTGTAACCCCTCCACACAGAGATGTTTTGCCCACAGGAAGCCCACATGCCCATACATTACAGCCAGTTTATTGACAATACAAACCTCAGATGTCTGCCTATAAAATAGTCATCATAAAGTACTTCAGCTAGCTTTACATAAATGAAGCCAGAATAGTGACTTTAACTTGAGCAAATGACAAACATGGCCAGTCACTTTTATCCAGCAATAGTCTCCATACCCAGCAATTAATGTCAGATTTGTTTTCTGTGCATACAACAGATGTCTGGATAAAAATGGCCACATTAATGTACTTCAAATTTGTTTCACACAAATATTAGCCACAGTAAAGTATACCAAGTTGTATCACAAAAAAAAAATAGTCTGCTATTATCTTGAATAAATGACAGCAGGGTCAACCACTTTCACACACAGAAAGCCCCTGTAACCAACACTGACAGCTGCTTTGATGACTGCATTCACTTTACATGTCTCATTGTGATCCTGAATACAAACATAGTTGTATCTGCCAGTATCTATTCATCAAGTATAGTGCTGTTAAGCATCTAGTCTTTCCTAGGTTATCTATTAATTCAGCAATTATGGGTATGGGATAGTGATCAAACATTGAAATGCTACGCAGTTTCCTAAAGTCACTGTAGAATTTATCCATCATATTACATCTCACCATTTTTAACTTATTTTTAACTTTTTATTTATTCTTTCTGTGACTGCTACTCTATAAAGTATCTGTCTAATCTTTATTCCAGGTGTTGTCCCTATATTATGTTTCATTGACTTTCATTTGCAATAAAATTTCTCTCATTCCTGCTTGGGTACTTTTGACAAACATTCCTCTCGCTGCATTTCAAACAGAGACACACTGTCTCTCCTGCAGAAAATTTAGCTTGCCAGCTCTTTTCTGACTTCTCTGCTTCCTTTCATGGCATCAGCATGTTAATGTAAAAAAGATATCTGCCCTTCTCTTTCCTGGCTGTCTAATCTTACAGTTTACAATATTTATTAATTTATCTTTGTTTATCAGGAACATCTGACTGGGATTGAGCCATTTTTGGTGGAGGCCGGAGAAGAAATGCTCCACAGTTAATGCAAGTACAGAAACTTGAACATGTATATATAGAAAATCATTGTATGACATTTTAACATAGTGAGCCACATTGTATGACATGCTTACATACTGAGTCTCTCTCTCTCTCTATATATATATATATATATATATATGTATATATATATATATATATAGAGAGAGAGAGAGATCCCCTTCAGAGGATCAAAATTGCAGATCATTGAAGACCAGAGGATCAAAGTTTTAAAATATAAAACCTACAAAAAAAAAAAATCTAAAACATGAAAACTTCTGATTTCACCCCCCCCACACCCCCACACCCCCACTACTTAAATATACCCAACTCCAAAATTCCACTACAGTGAAAGTTCTTGTTCCGTACTGTACTGTGGTCTCTATTCACAAGATTCGATATTTCAGAACTTCAACCCTCTGGTCTTCGATATGTGTGATAGAGATTTTTTTTGACATTATAAAGGAGCAGTACAAGAGAAAAGTCAGATTGTTTTAGAGATGCTTTACAACTATTTATCTGGTCTATTTGTTTTAGTTTTGAAGGGATAGAATTCCAGAGGTACAATAAGTCACAAACTAAATTATGTGATTATGTTAACAGAAAGGAAAGATTTGTTGTGTTGGATTATAATATTCTGGTAATGCAATAAGGCTGGGGCATGTTTTTTAGAGAGAAGGACATTATTCATCATCCGCCCCCTCTTTCCCCCTTTTCCTACATGGGGTCAGGGTATCATATTAGCTGTTGCCAACTCTCTCGATTCAGTGCCACACTCTTCTTCAACATCTGTGCTTCTTCAACACTCATGCCTGACTGTTGCAGATCTTCTTTCACAGAATCCATCCACCTCTTTGCTGGATGTCCTCACTTCGTCTTACCTTCTTCCTGTCTGTCTCAAATCTTCCTCACCAGCTTGTCTTCTGCTTTTCTGCACGTGTCCAAACCACTGTAATCTGTTTTCTTTGATCTTTTCTGCAATTGGAGCTACTTTGGCTTCTGCTCTTATGTCCTCATTTCTTTGTCTGCCCCACAATGTGCATCCTACCACCCTTCTCAGGCACTTCAGTTCCATCACCTCTAGCTTCTTCAACTGTTCTGCTTTTACTTCCCAGGTTTCTGTACCATACAATAGTACTGGTCGCACCACTGTCTTGTACAGCTTACATTTCAGCTTCTTTGGCATTCTTCTATCATAGAAAACACCTGACACTCTATGCCCATTGGCTGCAGCCCTCTGATTCTAGCTTTGACCTCTTCATTCAGACTTCCCTTCTCCTCAACAACCCCTCCCAGACACTTGAAGCTGTTTAACTGATCCACTATCTTCCCTTCTATATCTCTTCTCTGCTTCTTCGGATTTCCCTATTACCACTGTCTTATCTGTGCTTAGTTTCATCCGATGTGCCTTCAGTTTAGCATTCCATTCTCCTATCCTTTGCTAAAGTTCTAGCTCAGTGTCTGCTTGCAATGCCACATCGTATGCATACAGAAGCTTTCTTGATCTGTCCCCTCTGACCTGTTTGCTAATGTACTCTATCACCAGTATGAACAGCGGTGGGCTCAGAGCCGAAACCTGGTGTACACCCACTCCCTTTGAGAACCTCTCTGTGAGGCCGAACACTGTTCGTACTTGAGTCAGTGGGTCCTTGTACGTAGCGTGCACTAATTCTATCAGTGTTTCTGGGAATTCAAACCACCCCAGTACTGCCCAAATCAGCTTTCTTGGGACCTTGTCCAAGTCTAGGAATGCCTCATTTCTAGCTTCTTCTCAAGTATCTGTCTCACTGCAAACATCGGGTCAATTGTGCAGCAACCTGATCTGAATCCGAACTGCTCATCTCCCATCTTACATTCTACTACTCTGCATATCAGTTTATCAATCACCCTCCAAAACTTTCATGCAATGTGACAGGAGTTTGATGCCTGTGTACTGTCCACAGTTGTGGATGTCCCCTTTGTTCTTGTACACTGGCATGAGTATGCTTATTTTCCAGTCATCTGGGATACGCCTTTCCCTCCACACTGCTTTGAGTACCCTCAGGAGCCATTTGTCCCCTATCTCATCCAGCATCTTGATCATATCTGCTGTGACCTCATCTGAGCCTGCTGCTTTCCCTGACTTCATTTTCCTTAGTGCTGTTCTTACTTCTTCTAGGGTGGGCTCCTCTTCTTCTCTCATTGTAGGATGTTTCTGGGGCAGTACAGCTTCTGTTTTTTTTTTTTTTTCATTATGATGGACGTTATTATGGGCAGTATATTAGTTTGGGGGCTGATAGTAGTTGAGGGTGTATGAGTTCTGGGCAGTTTAGCCAATTTAGACCTTTTAGGGCTGCACTGTGATGAGTGTTTGAGAGGAATATTTACTGTAAATGTGGCAATTTTGTTCTAGCATGTCTCTGATTTGGTTTTAAAGGTGGATATAAGATTTGTAATGATGGAGTATGAAATAGATTTTGGCTACTGATTTTCTTGAGGAGAATGTAAGAAAATGTTTTAGTGTGTAGAGGACGCCTTGTTTCCAGTTTGTTTTTTGATGGTTTGTAGCAGTTGGTGTTAATATTCTCGATTATCCCTGAGTAATATTGCTAGGAATTTAGTTTGTGCAACACATTCAGTTTTTGTGTTACTGAACGATGGAATGTGAAATGAGTGTTTTGTTCTATGAAGCATTTGGGGATAACAAGCATTATCTTTCTTTTTTTTGGGGTGTTAGGAGCAAGTCTAAGTTGCTTAGCCAAGATTTCAGTTGATAAGGCTAGTTGAGTTCCGTCTTGTAGGGAATTTAATGTTTGAGTTGAATATAGCATCATATGCATACTGAACTAAGATAGCTTGTTTGGAAGTGGAGTGTAGTTTATTGATAAAGATATTACATAATAGGGATCCTAGAACTGATTAGTGAAGAATACTGACTGTAACTAGTCAGAAATTCAAGAGGTCTTGCTGCCATTTTATGTATTGCTTCTTAATAAACAAGTATCTATAAACGAGGTTAGATGGTTTTGAGTACTATAGATGCAAGATTACAAAGAAGTTTTTGATGTGCTACTGTATCAAAAGCTTTAGACAGGTTGGGAGAGAGGGCTGAGACTAGGTTGCCATTGTTTCAGAGTTGATTGATGGTATGAGTTACACTAAGGATGGCAGTTGTAGTGCTATGGCTAGGACAAACTGTGTAGAGAGAAAGAGAGTAAACTACGGCCAATTAATTGTTTGAGTAGCTGCGAGTCTAGGTCTCATTCCAGGATTTTAGATAGGTGTGAGAGAATAGCAATGGGTCAGTAATTGGTAAGGTCTGGTGAGTTGTTGCTTTGTGGAGGAGTATTATGTATGATATTTTTCCAGGTCTTTGGAAGATAGCTGTTATAGTTCTGTTGATTAGAACGGAGACGGGGGATGCTATGGCCTCTAGTGAAATCTTTAGATACTCAGCTGGTAGATTGTTTGCAAGCAAGGTGGATGGCTTCAGTTTTTGTAAATAATTTTTACTCATGAAGTGGTGACCACATCAAGAATGAAGTGTGCATCATTGCTACCTTTATATTCAGGGGGCGTGTAGGGCAGGAGCAGGTTTGTTTTGTGAGTGATAGAACCAAGTTTATAAAGTGGGAGTTGAACTGAGATGATATATTATCTGAGCTACTTACGGTTGATAGGGGGAGGGGAGGATTGCAGCAGGTGGAGGATTTTTATAGACTGCCAGAAAAAGTTTGAATTGTTTTGGCATGGTTTAAAGTTTTGCAAAGTATGATTTGGTGTCATTAATTGTGTGTTGTTTTGGGAGATTTCTTAGAAATCTATAGGCTTCAAGAGAGGGCTGGGTTTTATTTCTGACTATGCTTTCCAGGCATGATTCGTCTTTATTAGTAGTTGCTTGGTAGTCTGTTAGCAAACTTGTTCTTTTCATCTCCTCAAATGGCCCCTGCAATTTGGTCAGAAGTTTGTTTTCCATGGAGGACAGTAAATCCAGTAGCTGACTACATGGGTTAAATTATCTAAGCTGGACATTCTTATTAGAAAGTCATTTTTGTATGTCCTGGTCTTTCTGAATCTGCTCCTTTACTATTGACATTATCACCTTTACTCTATCCTGCAAACTAATACAGTGTTCTGTTACTTTTAAATATCGCCTTTTCCTCTTCCTAAACTTTCCTTATCAATGTCAAGAAGTCCTATTGACTGTCTGCTATACAGAAGTTTAAATGGGATAACCCAGCTAAAATACGCATCACATGACTGACTGCAAACAGCAAAAAAAGTAAAAATGGTCCCAGTTTTTACTGTCTGAATCAATAACTTTTCTTAGCATGAGTTTTGGTGTTTTATTAAATATTTGTTACAGCCCATCAGTGTACAGATGACAAGCTGACATTTTCAACTGCTTGATTTTAAAGCATGAATATATCTGCTCCAGTACCCATGACATAAATGGTCTGTAAATATCTCTTTAGAGGAACTCATTCTGGAATATAATTATACTACCTGACTATAGCCTTAGCCTAGCTATGCACAGTGGCACTGCTTCTAGAAATTTGATAGTATAATGACTGAACTTGCTATACTTGTGTCTGAGGCGGAAGTGGCACCCGTCTTGAGTGGTATTTTGCCATCACCCAGAATGATGCCGAGATTCAAAGGCAAGATAATTGGCTTGAATAACTGGCTATGCAACTGGTGTTATTCTAGGGAATCCATTGTGTGTCATCTTGGGAAGAGATGTCTGATAAGTCTTCCTGCTTTAAAAAAATATCAAGGCAAGAAACTCTCTCTAGACTTGTAACAAATAGGTTTTAATGAACGCTTTCATTTTTGCATAAAAACCTCATCAGATGAAGTTTATAAGCAAAATAGAAAGTGCTCATTAAAACTTATTTGTTACGAGTCTCGAGAGAGATTCTTGCCTTGATGTTATTTGTTTTATCACTTTGTTGTATTCCTGTCCTTCATGCAAGCCTTCCTGGTTTGCCAGAGATGGTCTTCACCTCTCTTACAAAGGCTTTCATGTTCTGGCTAAAGCCTTTGCTGTCCCCATATTGCCTTTTACAGCTAGAGTCCATCTGGTGGACATTCCATTCTAGTAAATTCTAATCTGGAAAATTCAGTGCTAGGAATATTAACAAAAATGCCTGAACGTGAGGCTCTCCTGCAACTTGAACACATTCTTATATGTGTGGTAAGACAAACATGGTTTCAGAGGAGTGAAATCACTCCTTCTGTTCTTGGGTATAATATGTCTTCAGACCTACTGGCAATTGTGGGGGAGTATCAGTATTTGTCAAATATATCATCACCTAACAACAGACTCCTTGGGACACTGCATGTGAACTCTTAGAAGTCCAAATAACCCTAAACAAGATTAATTACTTCTAACTTTGTGGCTCGCTATATAACATCCTCTATGCCCCTTTCTAAGCATGATAGTTACCTTAATGCATTAGCTGAAATTCCCATTAAATTCCAGACCTTTCTACTGGGGACTTCAACTCTCCATCAATAAAATGGCTGACTTAGACTGCCAATGGTTAGCATGCACATGGCTTCCCTGACATTACAAATACTGCTGCTATTTCACAAATAGCTAACTATTCTGCTAGAGACATCAATAGCCTCGATCTATTCACCACAGTATGACCACTTCTTGCACATCTCCATATGTATCATGTCTTGTTAAATCATACCATAATTTAGTGACCTTTTCCTTGAAAACTAATGGTACTTTCCCTGAAAATTGCTCTGTTTTTAGGCACGTCTCCAAAGCGAACCTTCTTCAGTTACGTGATGACCTAAATAAATTGTGCTGTAATCCTCCTCTCATGGATCCTATCGCCTAAGTTGCTACCTCCCACTTACACCTGTAAGTTGTATTGATAAAGTTGTCACTATCCTCACCAAATATAACTCCGCTGGTGGAATACCCATATAAACAGGTTATAAAACAAAATAAAGAATTACTTAAGGCTTATAAAAGGGTTCATTCTACCTAGCTTAAATGCACAATTAAGCAAAGTAACAAAGCTTTCTTTAGCTATATCATGAAGTTAAGAAGTAACACCCAGCGATGTTCAGAGCTAGTCCACAATAATACTACACTCTTTGACACAAAGCAAATAGATAATAACTCAGCTAACACATTTAGTGCAAATTTTACTCCACGTGCAGTTATAGCTATTCCATTGGTACCATAATCCCAGCCACCTCTTTAATTAATATGGAATAAATTCCGTCAGCCATCCCAAAAATAAGAATGCTTATCAGGTTGCCTGATTATCATTGCCAAATGTGGTCTTTTTGAACCCCTACTTAACCTCTTTAATCCAAACCTTATCATTGGTTACATTCCTGAGGCCTGGAAAGTAGCCATTGTAATGCCATTACACAGGGATGGCCCACCCACACTTTGGTAGCTATAGAACCATTAGTCTCACTAGCCTAATATGTAAACATTTGGAGCATCTTATCTCAGGCCTCATTAATATGAACATTAAAAATCTCTTAAATCTCCCAAACCTGGACTCTCATAATTTCAGCTTTGTCAAACGAACGTCCTGCTTCTTTAACCTCATTCATTTCTTTTAAAAAGTGACTGAAGCAGTGGATAATGGTTATGTAGCACATACAACATATCTAGACCTGGCCAAGGCCTTTAACACGATTCCTCATGCATGCATTAGACTTGTAAATCTGAATATAAATCCTTATATTGTGTGGTGACCAGCTAACTATTTGTCTGACAGGACCCATGTGGTTAGAGTCATAGGTGGCACTTTAGAAAGCAAAAACATTAACAGTGTTGTACCACAAGACTCATTTTTTGGACCCTGTACTATCTGGCATCTATTTCTCAAACTTTCAGGCCAGCATTCCTGGCCTATGGTTAACTAACTTTGCAGATGACTGTAAACTGGGTGTTGTTATTCAGTCTTTATCCAACTCACAATTGCTCCAACATGGATTGAATCATGTTAACAATTTGTGCAAGGATAATAGTGTAAAATTAAATGTAGTGCACTTCATTTAGGCAAACAAAACAGTTTCCAGTAGGTGACACAACCCTCCAGTTAGTTACTGTTGTAATGGATCTAGGCATTCTTGTTGAAAATTCCTGATCATTTATCATATATCAAAGCCACAGAACCTTGCTCCAGCAAATGAACCACTCGAAATGGATCCGAAAAAGCTGAACGCTAATTTTATTAGTAAACGTTTTCGCCTTGCTACAATTGCTTGGCTTCGTCAGAGATCAAACAGAGCATAATCAATAAAACAAGCTTAAATACCAAAAGGAAGTGATGTCACAAAGTAACCATCTTAAAAAGCATTTTTTAAAAACGTTTTTTTAAAAAAAACCGTCACTAAATCATATACTTATATTTACCAAAAAATACATTAATTGCCTAAAAATGTGTTACATCCAAATCATAAATTTGACAACAGTCAGTAGTAAAAAGCATCCCCATGTAAACTGATAACATATGTCCAAACCTATAATTAAGACCTATCAAATAAATAGGTATATACCCTTTATAAATGTATAATAAAAAGACTTTAAATTCATGACGAGAAAAAGTCAGCTTAAATAACTTTTTAGCTTTAAAACAGGTAGAATATTACAATTGTCATTTAACCCGGGGGCGTGAAAGGCATCAGTTCTGAACTGCCACTCTAATTCTCTCAGTTCTAACAGTAATGGAAAAGGGCCCCCTCTAATTGATGGAATAATCTGATCTATCGCCATGAAAGAAAAACTATGTCCTGGAAAGTCAATCAAATGCTTAGATAGGGCATTGTTAGAATTTTCCGTTCTCATGGCGTATAGGTGCTCGTACATGCGATCACGTAATCTGCGGTCCGTCTTCCCTATGTAGTAAGACGGACAGCAGTTACAAAAGGCAGCATACACTACTGCTTTACTTTCACAATTAAGGGGCATTCTAATAGTATATTTCTTGTCCCTTATTGTGAAAGTCTGACCCACCTTGACAAGGTTACATCTGTTACAAAAGCCACATTGATACATCCCCAACCTTTTATTAAACCGTGTACCGGAATTATTCATCTGTAGTAATTCCTTTATATTCTTACTCCTCTTAAAAACAAATTTAGGACAACTACCAAATTTTTTAACTAGCAAGGGGTTACTCAAGATGAAGTCCCAATTCTTCTGAATGATTGACACAATATCACTAGAGTCAAAGCTAAATGTGGTGATATAACAAAGCGTGGGGTCAAAGCTTTTTCTTTCAGTTAACCTATCATTCTCACTACTAGAAACGATTTCTTGCGAAGAAGAAGATGTCAAAACCCCCTCCTCTGTATTACTTGACAAGATGGCCCTAAAAAAACCATTAACTCTTTTTGTAACTACCTCATCCAAAATGTCATGTACAAATTTGGGAGGATAATTTCGTTTCACGAACATGTCAGATAAAGTATTACATTCTGCATAGAATAAGTCCAACGTACTGCACATTCTCGCAGCTCTCACAAATTGGCCTTTAACTATGGCTTTCTTCTGTCGACGTGGGTGGTGACTGGAGAAATGTAAGAATGAATTGCAGTACGTTGGCTTTCTATAAATTGCTGAAACAAACGAACTAGTTTGTAAATCTTTCTCGAGTTTCACATCGAGAAAGTCAATTCCTGTTGTCGCAAAATTATAAGTGAATTTCAAAAACTCTGTTGTGGTGTTAATTTTTGCCACAAAATTATCAGCTACTGTTATATCCCCATCAAATAAAATAAAAATATCATCTAGATATCTCGTATAATATTTGATGGGTTTTATTAGGTCCTTTAAATTAAAAAGGATGTTTTTCTCCCAGTAGCTCATAAAAAAGTTCGCTACCACTGCCCCACATGGGGAGCCCATGGCAACGCCTTTTTTTTGTAAAAAGAATTTTTTATCAAAAATAAAGTAGTTTGAGGACAACACTATGTCCAACACTGCAGTTATTACATCAATCTCATCATTTGGGGCCCCCATTTCCACCAATAACAGAGCTACCCATTCGAGGGCTTCAATATGGGGAATGGAGGTATATAAGTCAACGACATCAACAGTGAGGAAATTCACCTCACTGTTGAAGGGTTGACTGTTAATAGCCTCCAAAAAGGACCAGGAATCTTTACAAATCGATGGTAAATGTTCCATGTATTTGGACAGCAATTTGTCAACTAATTTAGCTGAAAAATAAGTAATAGAGGACCTGCCATCTATTAGAGCCCTCATAGGGGGATTCAGTAAGTCTTTGTGAATCTTTGGGATGCCGAACATCACCGGTATTTTGGGTAATGTTATATCTATAAAAGTGTATGTATCGTGATCTATTTTGTTTTCAAGGAACAGGTCACGGTAATAACCCCTTATTCTTTTGTATGTACCGTGGACTTCATTAAGGGAAGCTTCGGCATACGCTACTGAATCCAGAATACTGAACATCTTTTCTTTATAAAGGGTGTCCTCAAATACTACCAGACCTCCCCCTTTGTCAGGCTTAAGAAGTCTAATAGACTTGTTGCGAAGATTACGCAACATCTCTGTTTGAGCCTTAGTGATGTTAGACTCAAATTTAGTCCTCATCTTAAAATTGTTAGCAAATAAGTGTCTCAAATCAACCTCACATGCCTGTTCAAAAACAAAAAGTGCAGGGTGGAGTGGTGGATTAAACACACTTGGAGGCTTCAAAGATGAAAGAATACTGGGATTATCAACTTCTTCGCTAAAAAACAATTTCAGATTCAACTTTCTAATGAAACATTTCAAATTTATAAGTTCCGTGGATATATCACCAGATCTGCTAGGGACAAAAGTGTATCCATACGCTAATAATTCAATTAGCTCTTTTTCAAATTTACAGTTAGTAAAATTGTAAATTTTGAAATCACCACTTGAATTTATCAAAATGTCAGGAACCCCTGTCCCAGCATACAAGACCCCCTCATTGTTCTCAATACAGTTTCTCATTAATGTCCCTTCAATTGAAGTCAATACAGTAGGACCGTTCAATACCAATTCTATCTCCTGTTGGGACGTTGTCGTGGATTCCGCTGTTCTAAAAAATTAGTATTGTTGTTGTTATTATGCCAATTAGAATTACTTCTTTTATTGTTGGTATAATAGTTCTTTATTCTATTGCTGCGTCTTGGACCAGCAACAGGATTGTTATATTCCCCCTGATCAGGAACATCGTCATTGATGTTTACTTCTACTTGGTCATGTTCATGTGTCATGGACACCCTTTATAAAGAAAAGATGTTCAGTATTCTGGATTCAGTAGCGTATGCCGAAGCTTCCCTTAATGAAGTCCACGGTACATACAAAAGAATAAGGGGTTATTACCGTGACCTGTTCCTTGAAAACAAAATAGATCACGATACATACACTTTTATAGATATAACATTACCCAAAATACCGGTGATGTTCGGCATCCCAAAGATTCACAAAGACTTACTGAATCCCCCTATGAGGGCTCTAATAGATGGCAGGTCCTCTATTACTTATTTTTCAGCTAAATTAGTTGACAAATTGCTGTCCAAATACATGGAACATTTACCATCGATTTGTAAAGATTCCTGGTCCTTTTTGGAGGCTATTAACAGTCAACCCTTCAACAGTGAGGTGAATTTCCTCACTGTTGATGTCGTTGACTTATATACCTCCATTCCCCATATTGAAGCCCTCGAATGGGTAGCTCTGTTATTGGTGGAAATGGGGGCCCCAAATGATGAGATTGATGTAATAACTGCAGTGTTGGACATAGTGTTGTCCTCAAACTACTTTATTTTTGATAAAAATTCTTTTACAAAAAAAAGGCGTTGCCATGGGCTCCCCATGTGGGGCAGTGGTAGCGAACTTTTATGAGCTACTGGGAGAAAAACATCCTTTTAATTTAAAGGACCTAATAAAACCCATCAAATATTATACGAGATATCTAGATGATATTTTATTTTATTTGATGGGGATATAACAGTAGCTGATAATTTTGTGGCAAAAATTAACACCACAACAGAGTTTTTGAAATTCACTTATAATTTTGCGACAACAGGAATTGACTTTCTCGATGTGAAACTCGAGAAAGATTTACAAACTAGTTCGTTTGTTTCAGCAATTTATAGAAAGCCAACGTACTGCAATTCATTCTTACATTTCTCCAGTCACCACCCACGTCGACAGAAGAAAGCCATAGTTAAAGGCCAATTTGTGAGAGCTGCGAGAATGTGCAGTACGTTGGACTTATTCTACGCAGAATGTAATACTTTATCTGACATGTTCGTGAAACGAAATTATCCTCCCAAATTTGTACATGACATTTTGGATGAGGTAGTTACAAAAAGAGTTAATGGTTTTTTTAGGGCCATCTTGTCAAGTAATACAGAGGAGGGAGTTTTGTCATCTTCTTCTTCGCAAGAAATCGTTTCTAGTAGTGAGAATGATAAGTTAACTGAAAGAAAAAGCTTTGACCCCACGCTTTGTTATATCACCACATTTAGCTTTGACTCTAGTGATATTGTGTCAATCATTCAGAAGAATTGGGACTTCATCTTGAGTAACCCCTTGCTAGTTAAAAAATTTGGTAGTTGTCCTAAATTTGTTTTTAAGAGGAGTAAGAATATAAAGGAATTACTACAGATGAATAATTCCGGTACACGGTTTAATAAAAGGTTGGGGATGTATCAATGTGGCTTTTGTAACAGATGTAACCTTGTCAAGGTGGGTCAGACTTTCACAATAAGGGACAAGAAATATACTATTAGAATGCCCCTTAATTGTGAAAGTAAAGCAGTAGTGTATGCTGCCTTTTGTAACTGCTGTCCGTCTTACTACATAGGGAAGACGGACCGCAGATTACGTGATCGCATGTACGAGCACCTATACGCCATGAGAACGGAAAATTCTAACAATGCCCTATCTAAGCATTTGATTGACTTTCCAGGACATAGTTTTTCTTTCATGGCGATAGATCAGATTATTCCATCAATTAGAGGGGGCCCTTTTCCATTACTGTTAGAACTGAGAGAATTAGAGTGGCAGTTCAGAACTGATGCCTTTCACGCCCCCGGGTTAAATGACAATTGTAATATTCTACCTGTTTTAAAGCTAAAAAGTTATTTAAGCTGACTTTTTCTCGTCATGAATTTAAAGTCTTTTTATTATACATTTATAAAGGGTATATACCTATTTATTTGATAGGTCTTAATTATAGGTTTGGACATATGTTATCAGTTTACATGGGGATGCTTTTTACTACTGACTGTTGTCAAATTTATGATTTGGATGTAACACATTTTTAGGCAATTAATGTATTTTTTGGTAAATATAAGTATATGATTTAGTGACGGGTTTTTTTAAAAAAACGTTTTTAAAAAAATGCTTTTTAAGATGGTTACTTTGTGACATCACTTCCTTTTGGTATTTAAGCTTGTTTTATTGATTATGCTCTGTTTGATCTCTGACGAAGCCAAGCAATTGTAGCAAGGCGAAAACGTTTACTAATAAAATTAGCGTTCAGCTTTTTCGGATCCATTTCGAGTGGTTCATTTGCTGGAGCAAGGTTCTGTGGCTTTGTTTTTTGTTTTTCACCAGTTTATTTTCATTTTCTTGTTTACATTTATCATATATCTGCAGTAGATTTTAAAGCCCTTTATCTGGATCATTTATCATATATCTGCAGTAGATTTTAAAGCCCTTTATCTGGATCATTTATCATATATCTGCAGTAGATTTTAAAGCCCTTTATCTGGATCATTTATCATATATCTGCAGTAGATTTTAAAGCCCTTTATCTGGATCATTTATCGTATATCTGCAGTAGATTTTAAAGCCCTTTATCTGGATCATTTATCGTATATCTGCAGTAGATTTTAAAGCCCTTTATCTGGATCATTTGTCATATATCTGCAGTAGATTTTAAAGCCCTTTATCTGGATCATTTATCACATATCTGCAGTAGATTTTAAAGCCCTTTATCTGGATCATTTATCACATATCTGCAGTAGATTTTAAAGCCCTTTATCTGGATCATTTATCACATATCTGCAGTAGATTTTAAAGCCCTTTATCTGGATCATTTATCACATATCTGCAGTAGATTTTAAAGCCCTTTATCTGGATCATTTATCACATATCTGCAGTAGATTTTAAAGCCCTTTATCTGGATCATTTATCACATATCTGCAGTAGATTTTAAAGCCCTTTATCTGGATCATTTATCACATATCTGCAGTAGATTTTAAAGCCCTTTATCTGGATCATTTATCATATATCTGCAGTAGATTTTAAAGCCCTTTATCTGGATCATTTATCACATATCTGCAGTAGATTTTAAAGCCCTTTATCTGGATCATTTATCACATATCTGCAGTAGATTTTAAAGCCCTTTATCTGGATCATTTATCACATATCTGCAGTAGATTTTAAAGCCCTTTATCTGGATCATTTATCATATATCTGCAGTAGATTTTAAAGCCCTTTATCTGGATCATTTATCATATATCTGCAGTAGATTTTAAAGCCCTTTATCTGGATCATTTATCATATATCTGCAGTAGATTTTAAAGCCCTTTATCTGGATCATTTATCATATATCTGCAGTAGATTTTAAAGCCCTTTATCTGGATCATTTATCATATATCTGCAGTAGATTTTAAAGCCCTTTATCTGGCCCATCTATTTTACAAAGGCATCTCCACTAGATCCAAAATCTTAATTCCTCTTTAGTCTTATCTTATCAGGCCCATTATTGACTACAACACACTTTCGGCATGTACCTGACACAGAGAGATTCATAACTAAAAAAAGATCAGTGCCTCAGAAATCTTGGTTGGTAGAAAAGACGGTTAGCTCTTTCTCTGAATTCATTCTCTTACAGGTCCTTCCATGGAGATGAGTCTAGCCTTCTGAACCATTAGAGATTCAGCCTTATTTGAACCTTCTGTTCTTTCACAGAACTAATGGTAACTCACATACCTGGTTAAAGGAACTAAAATTTCATCAGTAGATAAACAAGACACATTGGAGTGATAAATTCATACCTCAGTATATCTCTCAGCCCTGGAAAAAAACTTCTACTAGATGTCAAGCAGAGCAGCATCCTTGCCACATTCAAAATTAACTTGTATAATAGGATATCAGCCTTAAATTCATCCTGGTCTCTCTTGTCTTGTCCTTCTTGAAGTTACAGGGAATGTTTGAATAGGGTTTTTGGCTAGGCTTGTAATGGGATGCAGAGTGGCTGCTTAGTGCTTACCAATGAACCTGTGATCCTATTATTCATTATGACTAATAACTACAATATCCATTCCTAGATTTTACTAGTGGCCCCACAATAATCAAAGCAATACATTCAAAGGGTACTTCTGTGACTGGCCTTTGGATCAAAGGCCTTTTACATCCAAGATAGGATTTTCTTACATTCTGTACAAGAAGAACAGATGTTATATTGCATTCATTATCACTAACTAGTAAAAATCTAACTTATACTATTTGCCTTAATTTTGTCCATTTCCAGGTTGCCTCCTAACACACAGCTATTGGTCATGTTCATTACTATAGCATTTAAGATTTTGGCACTAGTAAGTAATGCACAATTCCTACCCTTTCATTACTCTATATAAGAGATAATCTTTTAACTGAAAATAGATGTAAAACATAATGAGAATGTCATGTTCGCCATCTTCCCTAAAAGCCTAATTATGTTCTCTTGCTTGACATAGTTAAAATATGTTTCTCAATGTATATTTTTAAATGTTACATGATGTACTTGTAAGTCCATTGACTTGGGATTATTTTCTTTAGTAGCATGTATCTAGGTGGAAGATGCACTCCCCCCTAAAAAAAATAGTTACTTTGCTTTCTATCAGCAAAGACCTATTGAGTGCTACCAAACATTCACTTTATTTTAATTCCCTCTGTTACCATTTCTCTGCAAAGGGTATCTCAGAATAAAATTCATCAGCAGTTTTACATTGTTGTCTTACTGATACATGAAGCAGCTTGCATTTATTGTAATATTCTGATTAAGACTAATAGAAACAGGCTAAGAACTCTGCATTCTCCTACTTTACCTTCTGTACTCACTTTGTGCTTACATACCCTGTATATTGCTGAGCATGGTTCTTTTATGAAATAACTTATATTTCAGAGTTTTCAATCAGTTCATCTTCAGTTTCTATACTGACATTTCTTACATTTTAGGATTTCTGTTGCTCTGTCACTGGGGTATGCTTCTGATAGTCAATGTGATCATTTTTACTGTCAAACCACAACTAAATTCAAGCTCATTTTGTAGTTCCTGTGACAATTCTTTTTTCCTGGTTTTCATTCTGAATCCACATATGAGTGTTAGTGCCCTTCTTTTACCCCATTCTTATGCTTAGTGGGTGTTTCAAGCTGCTGCTCTACCCTTTTCTTAAGTGTAACAGTTCTACAGTATTTCTGAAAATTCTCCACCTTACAAATCTTCCATAATGCTTTAAAACGGGGAAACTTCTTCCTTAATACTGCATTATGAGTTAAATTGGAAGTTAGAACTAGAGCATGCAATGTTTTTTCTGGAGTTGATAAATGTTTATATGTGTATCTCTTCTGTCACCATGGATACATCATTTCTACATGTTTTGGTTGCTACTATTCTAATGCCTCCATACCAAGAGAAAACTGACAAGGGAAATGAAGCTGCCAGAATCCAGCAGGGCTTGAACCTCCTTTCACCCTAAAGATATAGTGCATTGTAATTATACAGTTGTTACACAGAGCTGACTCAGTTATTCTACCTGCAGCTTTATTGTACTCCATAGGCACATCATCATCTATGATTCAATGAGATCTTTTACAAACTCAGGGCCTACACATGCAATTTAGGAGATTGCTTTATTACAGCCTCTGTTGTATAATGAATATCCTTAAACCAAGACTCTAAAATATATTAAATAATGAAGGTTCTTAAGCACATCTAGTGTATTTAAGTAAGGAGTTCCATAACTGAAAAGCCCTTGGGTGAAATAAGGAACCTTCAAGCTGTGACCTTACTATTGGTAACTTAAACAGAGAATTATTATTTCTGGTATTGATATGGTGGTCAGCAAATTCAGTACCCAACACAACAGCCATTATATGATTCTCTAACCATTTGTAGACCAAAATAAGGTCTCTTCTCATAGGTCTGTATGCAGTAGAATACAGAGATGTATTTTGAAATCTCACACTGTATGATAGATGTTTACATCCAGCTACCAACTTCTTGAATGCTTTCTAGCATCTTTAACTGGGAAATAATTCACAGAAAAGCCCACCATATTCAATAACCGGATGCATGTTGGCTATATTCACAGAAAAGCCCACCATATTCAATAACCGGATGCATGTTGGCTATATTCACAGAAAAGCCCACCATATTCAATAACCGGATGCATGTTGGCTATATTCACATCTATGCCTACTAGAAAAGCAACAAATTATATTTTTAATGAGACCATATTTCCTGATAATATTCATAGTGCTTTCATGAAATTTCAAAGTAGAATCCACCATAATTTCTAAATCCTTGTGTATATATATATATATATATATATATATATATATATATATATATATATATATATATATAAATAAGTATGAAGATGAACAAATGTGATTATCCAGGGCATATGGATAGTGATTATTCCCAGTCCCAAAATGCAAGCCCATGTATTTGATATTATTAAAACTCATACCCTTTGACAGTACCTACTCATTTAAACTAGCCAAATATTTTTGTAACAGATGATGATGCCCACTATCTGTAATTAAGCGGATAATTTTGATGTCATTGGAAATATACTAAGACAAGTTCCATATGACATTGGACAAGCCAACATTTACAAACTAAAAAGTAATGGTCATAAGACAGAAGCCTGTGTGTACCTTTACTAATAGCTTTATAATCAGAATATGCATTTCTAATTCTTACTGTACATTTTCTATTAACAACCATTTTGTCACCCATCTAGTTATATATGCATCAATATCAACCTATCATCAAAAATGTCAGCAAAGACTGCATGGGGAACAGTATCAAAAGCTGTGGCAAAATGAAGGCACACCACATCTGCTACCAGACCAATCTCTAAAAAGCCTACAGCAGTTTAATAGAAATGAATCACGTCTTATGATCTAGATCTCACTGTACAAAATCTGTGCTGTTATATATCAGTGCAGAAATCAAACGTGCTTAAATGGCATGCACAATGCTCATTCAAAACAATTACCTAAAATGCAAGTAAGGCTAACTGGCCTATAATTACCAACTCTTAAACTAGGCAGGCATTTGTGGACTGGAATGATGATAGCCTTCTTCCATTAATGAGACACATAACACCAATAAATGTTCTTTGAAATAAATCTAATAAACAGGGAGTCAAATTCTCAACAACCCCTTCAAAAAAATTAGGTCCTGTGGCTGAGTTGATTTTCGTGTTTGGTAAAGCTTACCTTATGTAATCCTGCAGTTGGGGGGTGGGGGGGGGGGCAGCTACCAAAAAAGAGGAATAAATTATTGGACTACTAGTTTGGATGGTATTAAAAAAATCTGCAGATAAATTCACCAGGTCTGCAGGCTCCATTATAAAATTTTAGCCCTCTTTTAACAATTTTCATGATGTTTCATCAAGACCCTAGTGCCATAGATAATTGATTAGAACCTTATTATTGTGACTTAGACTTGTAGCTAAATTTATTCCATAACCTGATATTGATTTGTATATTAATTTAAAATAACGTACTAAAACTACTTCAGTTTCTTGCATTGATAAAAGATGGATGTGCCTTGTAATACTTCCATATCATTTTACCATCAGGATGGCACAGTGGTGCAGGGGTAGCATTGTCGCTTCACAGCAAGAGGTTCTCCGGTTCAGTTCTCTGGTTCAATTCTTGGCTGGGGTGCCTTCTGTGTGGAGTCTGCATGTCCTCCCTGCATTCATGCGGGTTTCCTCCGGGTGCTCCAGTTTCCTCCCACGTTACGAAGACATGCATTTGGAGCGTTTCTCCCTGGGCCTCCGCTGAAAATTGGTTTGATCCAAGTCAGACTTTCCTGGTTAACAAATGTTAAATAAATAAAATGTTCTTCTTATTTTTCACCTTGGATAACTAAGATGCATTTCAATTTTCACACTCCTGTCAGTGACATTGTCTTCAAGGTTGCTAGTTCAGAACTTAGGGATGTGAACTCTCCCTACATTTGCCGATCCCAGCCCTATATTTGCAACAAATTAACACATTACTTGTTTTTTTGTTTCATAGAGGAAAGCACATTTCTTACAGCAGTTCTGTCCTTAGAATAAGGCAAATACTTTTGAACATGGATTTAATAATTGATGAGCATTCTACAAAAGTTACTAGCTGATCTATGTTCTTGGGATCACTTTGCAGTACCCAGTTTCTTGTTTTACCAGCCAGATCTTTTAAACACATCTCTTGCACAATATTATAATAGTTTTAACTCTGTTACTTCCAGATCTTTAAAGCCAGAACTTTAAAATATGTTAAGCTATGTGTCTGTGCACGTATCAGTTACCTGCATAAAAAGCCCACTTATGAAATGTTAATACTTGTATCTCACAGTTTGTACAAATCTTGACTAAAAGATCTTTCTTAAGTTTATCACAGCCTGTGCAGTTTCTTTTAGTCATCTTTAGTGTCTCTTTTTGTCCAGTCAGGTTGGTTTAAGTTAACTTTAATAGCGCAGTCAAATGTCACTAATAATCTAGGTCATCCTCAAGGATTAGTTTCAGCATTCAGAGTACATTCTAGAAGCTGGCAGCTTCACTGGCCAGCACAACTAGCTGTTGATGTAGTTGCATCAGTTTGGGAGCATTTCAATTCACTGAAGGTGATTTCAGTGAACAAAAAGAAACTGAAGCCACTTCACTGAAACTGTCTTCAATGAAAGTGAAGACTGTCTTTTTCTCTACTGTTGTGTGCCCTCAGAATTGGTAAATATAATTCCAGGGTTTCTGTATGGAGGTGCAGGAGGACTTGCACACCTGGGAAAAAATGTTTCAGTGTTTGCTGAAGCTTGGTTCCACAAAACCACCTTCGATGGACAAAGATGAATCACAAGAGTTTTTGGTCAGTACCCATTGTGATTCCACATTTTTTTCCAATAATTCCTCCATGGTTGCAGTTAACCATGTCACAGCCATGGCAGTAAATCTGCCGTAGAGAATTTGCAGCCCAAAATTTGATTTGTACTTGTTACCAGAGATGCAAAAAATTGGCATATCTTTTGCACTGTCAGGATATTCATTCCCAACCCTGGCACATTTCAACAAAATTCCCCAATGCATGTGCTATTTGCAAAAAATACTACTACACCCACATTTCACCTCAAAAGCTTGTTGTTACTAATCTGCCATTCAATAAATATGTAATAATATTATATTCAGTAATAGTAATATTGTATTCAGTAATAGTAAGTAATATTATATTTAGTAATATTATATGCAGTAAGTAACATATTCAGTAATAGTAATTAATATTATATTCAGTAACAGTAATGTTATATGCAGTAACAGTAAGTAATAAGCTTACTGAACTGCATGCCTTGATAGCTCTCCACACCTCAGATATACTTGTTTGCACTGATACTTTGCTTAGATCAAAATTAAAAAAATAATAAATACTAATCTCAGGTTAAAATATTCTAAGAGTGGACAGAACAACTAAAAAAGAAGTATGGACTGGCAATTAACTACCCCAGCCCTTCTGAATTCTCTCTCTCAATGCCCAGCCCCCCATACTTTTCCTTCTGAATTCTGTCTCTCTATCCCCAACCCCGTCCCCCATACTTTTCAGTATAACTTATCTTCTTCCTAAAAATTAACAATCAGAAAGTTTCTAAGTATTACTGCTGGATAAATACCCCACGGGAACAATACCCCTACTGTTTAGTATGCCTGTCCTGGGTTTCTATTAACAATGAATCAGGAAACTATCATCCTAGCAGATTTTAAATAGACTGGATACCATTTTGCTCCCAGGCTTCCCTGAGCATCTCAAAACTAGGTGGTTTTACTCAACTAATTCAGATGCTCAACTAGACAAAATAAAAGAACATCTACATTAGATTGGATTCTGACTTCAGACCCTGATAAAATACATGATTAGGAAGGGTACCTGAAAAGGTGCCTTTACTTTAATATCTCACACCTATATTCATAAACAGTATAACACTCTATTCAACTTATTAAAATGTAGTACTAATAGTACTGTAGAATGTAATAGTAAAGTAATGCTCCCACTGACTAATCAGTAAAAGAATTCAATAATATAATTCTAAGTATTTCGAATGAAGATGCTGCATTGAGGCAAAACAAACTTACAGCCAAACCTGCTCCTTGGTTATCTGTAACAACTAAACAGTGAATGAGGATGAGAAAAAAAAAAGCCTTACCTGTTAGAACTAAACAGTGCATGAGTGTTAGGGACAAAGCCCTACCTGTAACCACTAAAAAACACCTGAGATAGGAGACAAAGCTTTGACTGTAACTGCTAAACAACGCCTGAGAATTAGGGACAAAACCCTGCCTTTAACCACTAAACAGTACCTGAGGATTAGGGACAAAGCCCTACTTGAAACCACTAAACAGCACCCGAGAACTAGGGGCAAAGCCCTATCTGTAACAACTAAACAAGGCTTAATGATTAGGGTCCAAGCCCTACTTACAACCACTAAACAATTCCTAATGATTAGGGACTAAGGCCTACCTGTAACCACTAAAGAATGCCTGATGATTAAGGACTACACCCTACCTGAAACCACTAAAGATTGCTTACTGATAAGGGACAAAATCCTCCCTGTAACCACTAAACAGCACCTGAGAATCAGGGACAAAGCACATCCTGTAACCACTAAACAAGGCCTGAGGATTAGGGACAAAGCCCTAACTGCAACCATTCAACAATGCATAAGGATTAGGGACAAAGCCTTAACCACTAAACAACTTCTGAGGATTAGGAAGAAAGCCCTACCTGCAAGCACTAATTAATGCCTGCTGATTAGGGTCAAAGCCCCACCTGTAACCACTAAACAATGCCCAAGATTTAGGGACAAAGCCCTACCTGGTAACCGGACACAACTGTACCAAGAAGACGACTGGAGAACAGTAAACCAAACCAAACTTTAATGGTAAAAACAAATGCTACACAAGATGACATATTAACCTAGGTTTTGTCCCAACCTTAAGAACTTCATCAGAATAATAATACATGCTTGAACATTCATTTAAATACCCCCACCATTAACCAGTTATCCAATACTGAATTTAAAGCAACATTACTAATTTACGTAAAATATCTGAAATATTTAAATAACCAACTAACTACTGCATACAACAGTTAACACACAAAAAAAAAAAAAATATATATATATATATATATATATATATATATATATATGTTGTAAACTCTATACAATTTCTCTATAAAACTAAATCAATTAAAATGTATTGATATAATAACTTATACTATTTTCTACCTAAAATGTGTTTTAATTTAAGTATGGGAGCAATGCTAACAAGATCATTCACGCCAGGAAAATTTTGGGCATCAAACCTACCATTAAAGTTTGGTTTGGTTTGCTGTTCTCCATTTGTCTTCTTGGTACAAAGCCCTACCTGCAACCATTAAACAATGCATAAGAATTAGGGACAAAGCCCTAGCTGCAACCACTAAACAACTTTTGAGGATTAGGGAGAAAGCCCTACCTTGAACCACTAAAGAATGCCTGATGATTAGGGACAAAGCCCCAACTCTAACCACTAAACTGTGCCTGATGATTAGGGACAAAACCCTACCTGTAACCATTAAACAGTGCCTGCAGATTAGGGACAAAACCCTACCTGTAACCATTAACCAGTGCCTGCAGATTAGTGACAAAGCCCTACCTGTAACCATTAAACAGTGCCTGCAGATTAGGGACAAAGCCCTACCTATATAACCACTAAAGGACGCCTCTGGATTAGGGGACAAAGCCCTACCTGAA
This sequence comes from Protopterus annectens, assembly GCF_019279795.1. Lineage (NCBI taxonomy): Eukaryota > Metazoa > Chordata > Ceratodontiformes > Protopteridae > Protopterus > Protopterus annectens. The sequence goes on from NC_056743.1 coordinate 373,336,670, forward strand.
GACACTAAAAAGCACCTGCTGATTAGGGACAAAGCCATACCTGTAACCACTAAACAGAGCCCGAGGATTAGGGACAAAATCCTATCTGTATTCACTAAACAACACATGAGGATTAGGGAATAAAGCCCAACCTGAAACCATTAAACAATGCCTGAGGGTTAGGGACAAAGCCTTAGCTGCAACACTAAACAACTTTTGAGGATAAGGAAGAAAGCCCTAATGGAATATTAAACAATGCCTGTTGTCTGATGAATGACTGGATGTCGTGAAAGCACTTACTTTGTGTGTATCTTTGTTGTTTTATTGAATAAACAGTTTACAGTACGTTTCTAGCCTGCAGGCTTAGTGCAGTATGTTTTACTTATTTGGCTTTTGTTTTCCTGCACTACTCCGTACCCCGCCTTCATTCATTTTGTTCTTAACCACTAAAACGTACCTGCTGATTAGGGAGAAAGCTCTACCAATAACCAACAAACAGCAGATGAGGATTAGGGACAAAGCCCTACCTGTAATCACTAAACACGGCATGAGGTTTACGTAGAAAGCCCTACCTGTAAGCACTAAGAAGGCCTGTTGATTATGGGTAAAGTGCTACCTGTAACCACTAAACATTGATTGAGGATTAGAACAAATCCCTACCTGTAACCACAAACCAACACCTGAGGATCAGGGACAAAGCCCAACCTGCAACCACTGTGCAACTCCAGTGGATTAGGGACAAAGCCCTACCTACAACCACTGTACAAATCCGGTGGATTAGTCACAAAGAATTACCTGCAAGACTAAACTACCCTGATGATAAAGGTCAAAACCCTACCTGCAACACTAAAGAATGCCTGACAATTAAGGACAAAGCCCTACATTAAACCATTAAACAACAGCTGTCAATTAGTGACAAAGCCCTAGCTGTAACTACTAAAGAATGGTTGATGATTATGGACAAAGCCCTACCTGGAACCACTAAACAACACCTAAGGATGAGGAACAAAGCCCTACCTGCAACTGAGAAATACCACCTGAGGATTAGGGACAATGTCCTACCTGTAACACTAAACAATGCCTAATGGTTAGGGACAAAGACCTAACTGTAACCACTAAACAATGCCCGACAATTAGAGATAAAGCTCTACCTGTAACCACTAAACACCCGACGATTAGGGACAAAGCCTTACCTGCAACCACTAAACAACACCTGAGGATTAGGGACTAAGCCCATTCCTTCAACCATAAACAATGACTGAAGATTAGAGACAAAGCCCTACCTGCAACCACTAAACAAGTCTCATGATTAGGAGTGAAGCCCTACCTGTAACCACTAAAGAAAGCTTGATGATGGACAAAGCCCTACCTGTAACCACTAAAAAATGCCTGAGGATTAGGAACTAAGCCCTAACTGAAACTAGTAACCAACTCGTGAAGATAAGGGACAAAGTCCTATCTGTAACCACTAAACAATGCCTGAGGATTAGGAACTAAGCCCTAACTGAAACCAGTAACCAACTAGTGAAGATAAGGGACAAAGTCCTATCTGTAACCACTAAACAATGCCTGAGGATTAGGAACTAAGCCCTAACTGAAACCAGTAACCAACTCGTGAAGATAAGGGACAAAGTCCTATCTGTAACCACTAAACAATGCCTGAGGATTAGGAACTAAGCCCTAACTGAAACCAGTAACCAACTCGTGAAGATAAGGGACAAAGTCCTACCTGTAACCACTAAACAATGCCTGAGGATTAGGAACTAAGCCCTAACTGAAACCAGTAAACAACTCGTGAAGATAAGGGACAAAGTCCTACCTGTAACCACTAAACAATGCCTGAGGATTAGGAACTAAGCCCTAACTGAAACCAGTAAACAACTCGTGAAGATAAGGGACAAAGTCCTACCTGTAACCACTAAACAATGCCTGAGGATTAGGAACTAAGCCCTAAATGAAACCAGTAACCAACTCGTGAAGATAAGGGACAAAGTCCTATCTGTAACCACTAAACAATGCCTGAGGATTAGGAACTAAGCCCTAAATGAAACCAGTAACCAACTCGTGAAGATAAGGGACAAAGTCCTATCTGTAACCACTAAACAATGCCTGAGGATTAGGAACTAAGCCCTAACTGAAACCAGTAACCAACTCGTGAAGATAAGGGACAAAGTCGTATCTGTAACCACTAAACAGCGGATAAGGATTAGGGACAGAGACATAACTCTAACCACTAAATAGCACATAAAGTTTAGGGACAGAGCCCTACCAGGAACCGCTGAACAGCACCTGAGGATTAGGAAGAGAGCAGCATACAGAAAGAAAAGCCAGCACCAAGGACTCAAGAAAAATATCAATTTATTTCATCTTAGTTCCAGACTGGTTTTGAGATACATATGAGATACATATCAAATTCTTGTATGTATATGTTTTGTGTGATTATTTTGTTTAGGAAGTGATGTCATAATGATTGATCTGGATGCTATAAAAGGATTATGGGGAATTAATGTTTCATCACTGAGGAAGGCATGTTGCAGAAACCGGTCTGGAACTAAAATTAAATAAATTGATATTTTCCTTGAGTCCTTGGTGCTGGCTTTTCTTTCCGTATGCTGTTGGATTCATTTATGCCTTGCACCGGTCGTACTTGCTAGCTCTACTTGGAGGGAGTGATTAGGAAGAGAGCCCAACTTGCAACCATTAAACAATGCCTGAGGATTAGGGACAAACTCCTATCAGCAACCACTAAACAAGTTGTGAAGATTAGGCATAAAGCCCTACCTGTAACCACTAAACAACACCTCAGTATTAGGGACAATGCTCAATGTGCAACCACTAACCAATGCCTGAGGATTAGGGACAACGTCCTACCTGCAACCACTAAACAATGCCTGAGGATTAGGGACAAAGTCCTTCCTGTAAACACTAAATACTGCCTGATGATTAGGGAAAAAGCCTAACCTGAAACCACCAAAAAGTGACTAATGATTAGGGACAAAGCCCAACCTGTAACCACTAACGAATGCATGAGGATTAGTGACAAAGTCCTACTTGAAACCACTGAAGAATGCCTGCTGATTAGGGTCAAAGCCTTACCTGTAAACACTAAACAGATTACAGTCATACTTGTAACCACTAAACTATGCCTAAAAATTAGAGACTAAGCCCCACCTGCAACCACTAAACAATGTCTAATGATTAGGGACTAAGCCCTACCTGTAACCACTCAACAAGGCCTCATAATTAGGGACCAAGCCCTACCTACAACCATTAAACAATGACTAATGATTAGGGACTAAACCCTACCTGTAACCACTAAAGTATGCCTGCTGATTAGTGAAAAAGTCCTACCTGTATCCCCTAAACAGCACCTGCTGATTAGGGACAAAGCCCTATCTGTAAACAGTAAGCAGCACCTGATGATTAAGAACAAACCCCACAAGTAACCACTAAAGAGCACATGAGGATTAGAGACAACCCCCTATCTGTTACCACTAAACAGCCATGAGAATCATGGACAAAGCCCCTACCTGCAACCACTAAAAAATGCATGAAGATTAGGGGACAAAGCCCTATTTGTAACCCAGTGCCTGACAATAAAGGACAAAGCCCTACCTGCAACCACTAAGCAGTGCCTGACAATTATGGACAAAGCCCGACCTGAAACCACTAAAGAATGCCTGCTGTTTAGGGACAAACCCAACCTGTAACCAATAAACAATGCCCAAAGATTAAGGACAAAACCCTATCTGCAACCACTAAGCAACACCTGAGGATTAGGGACAAAACCCTACCTGAATCCATTAAACAATGCCTGACAATTAGGGACAAAGCCCTACCTATAACCACTAAATAATGCCAAACGATCAGGGACACAACCCTACATGTAACCAATAAAGAACGCCTGGCAATTAGGGAATAAGCCCTCCCTGAAACCACAAAGAATGCCTGCTGATTAGGGACAAAGCCTCAGCTCTAACCACTAAAAAGCACATGCTGATTAGGGACAAAGCCCTACTTGTAACCACTAAACAATGCCTGATGATCAGGGACACAGCCCTACAATTAGGGAATGAGCCCTCCCTGAAACCACAAAGAATGCCTGCTGATTAGGGACAAAGCCCCAGCTCTAACCACTAAAAAGCACATGCTGATTAGGGACAAAGCCCTACTTGTAACCACTAAACAATGCCTGATGATCAGGGACACAGCCCTACAATTAGGGAATGAGCCCTCCCTGAAACCACAAAGAATGCCTGCTGATTAGGGACAAAGCCCCAGCTCTAACCACTAAAAAGCACATGCTGATTAGGGACAAAGCCCTACTTGTAACCACTAAACAATGCCTGATGATCAGGGACACAGCCCTACAATTAGGGAATGAGCCCTCCCTGAAACCACAAAGAATGCCTGCTGATTAGGGACAAAGCCCCAGCTCTAACCACTAAAAAGCATGTGCTGATTAGGGACAAAGCCCTACCTGTAACTACTAAACAGTGCCTGAGGATTAGAGACAAGGCCCTACTTGTAACCAATAAAGAACACCTGCTGATTAGGGACAAAGTCCTACCTGTAACCAATAAACAGTGCCTGGCGATTAGGGAGAAAGCCTTCCTGTAATCATTAAACAGCACCTGCAGATTAGGGACAAAGCTCTACCTATAACCACTAAGTGCCTGACAATTAAGGACAATGCCCTAACTGCAACCACTAAGCAGTGCCTGACAATCAAGGACAAAGCCATACCTGAAACCAATAAACAGCACCTAAGGACTAAGGACAAAATCCTATCTGCAACTACTAAGCAACACCTGAGGATTAGGGACAAAGCCCTACCTGAAACCATTAAACAATGCCTGAGGATTAGGGAAAGATCCCTACCTGTAACCACTAAACAAAGCCTGATGATCAGGGACACAGCCCTACAATTAGGGAATAAGCCCTCCCTGAAACCACAAAGAATGCCTTCTGATTAGGGACAAAGCCCCAGCTCTAACCACTAAGAAGCACATGCTGATTAGGGACAAAACCCTATGTGTAAGCTGCTAATGAACGCAGAAAGATCAGGGACAAAGCCATACCTGTAACTACTAAACAGTGTCTGAGGATTAGGACAAAACCTACCTGTAACCACTAAACAGAGCATGAGGCTTACTGACAAAGCCCTACCTGTAACCACTAAACAGAGCATGAAGATTCTGGACAAAGCTCTGCTTGTACTCACTAAACTGCACATGAGGATTAGGGGCAAAGCCCTACCTGTAACTGCTAAACAGCACATAAGGATTAGGGACAAAGCCCTTCCAGTAACTAAAACACCTGTTGATTAGGGACAAAGCCCTACCTGCAGCCACTAACACGCCTAAGGATTAGAGAGAAAGAATACCTACAATAACTGAACAATGCTGGAGGATTAGGGACAAAGATCTACCTGAAACACTGAACAACGCGTTATAGATCGGGATAGAGCCCTACCTAAAACCACTAAACAATGCCTGACATTTAGGGACAAAGCCCTACCTGTAACCGCTAAACAGCTCCTGAGGGTTAGGGATAAAGCCCTACCTGTAAGCACTAAAATAGTGCCTGAGGATTAGGGAAAAAGCTCTACGTGTAACCACTAAACAGCATGTGAGGATTAGAGACACAGTCCGGCCTGTAACCACTAAACAGCAGCTGAAGAGACAAAGCCCTAACTGTAACCACTAAAGGCCTGAGGATTAGGGACGAAGCCCTAGCTGTAACACTAAACAATGCCTGATGATTAGGGGATAAATCCCTACCTGTAATACAAAAAAGTGCCTGAGGGTAGGGACAAAGCATACCTGTAAACAGTAAACAATGACTGAGGGTTAGGGACAAAGCAGAAGATGTTCCATCACTCAGATAAAGCCAGTTATACTAAATAAACCACAAATAAATATAAAAGAAGAAGAATGTAATGGTGAAAGTCTTTAGATACCAGCAAGTGTAAGTTTAATAAAAAAATTTTTACTTCAAGTGCCGTGGTGCTGGTTAATTTTCTTTTATATTGACTAGACAGAAAGCCTTACCTGTAACCACTAAACAACACCTGATAATTAGGGACAATGGCCTTCCTGTAACCACTAAATAGCACCTGAGGATTAGGGAAAAAGTCCAACCTGACCAATAAACAGCACCTAAGGGTTTGGGACAAACCCTACCTGTAACCAATAAACAATACCTGATGTTTAGGGACAAAGCCATACCAGTAACCACTAATATGTGCTGGAGGATTAGGTATGAAGCCCTACCTGTAACAACTAAACAGCACCTGAGGGTTAGGTACAAAGCCCTACCTGTAACCACTAAACAGCAACTGAAGGTTAGGGACAAAGCCCTACCTGTAATCAGTAAACAATACATGATGTTTAGGGACAAAGCCCTACCAGTAACCACTAATATGTGCTAGAGGATTAGGTATGAAGCCATACCTGTAACAACTAAACAGCACCTGAGGGTTAGGTACAAAGCCCTACCTGTAACCACTAAACAGCAACTGAGGTTTAAGGACAAAGCCCTCTCTGTAACCACAAAACAGAGCCTGAGGTTTAGGTACAAAGCCCTACCTGTAACCACTAAACAGTGCCTGAGGATTATGGACAAAGCCCTACCTTTAACCATTTAAAAGTCCCTGAAGCTAAGGGAGAAAACCCTACCTGTGACCACTAAACAGTGCCTGAGGATTAAGGACAAAGCCTTACCTGCAACCAGTAAACAATGCTGGACAGTTAGAGACAAAGCCTTACCTCTAATAACTAAACAGTGCCTGAGGATTAGGGAGAAATCCCTACCTGTAAGAAATAAACAACACGGATGGTTAGGGACAAAGCCCTATTTGTAACACTAAAACGTGCCTGAGGCTTAGAACAAAGTACTACATGTATCCAGTAAACAACACCTAAGGATTAGAGACAAAGCCCTACCTGTAACCACTAAAAAAAACCCCTGAGGATTAGGGATAAAGCCCTCTCTGTAACTGCTAAACAGTGCCTGAGGATTAGTGACAGTGCCCTACTTGTAACCACTAAGTAGCACCTGAGGATTAGAGATAAAGCCCTACATGTAACCACTTTGCAGCACCTGATGAGAGACACAGCCCGGCCTGTAACCACTAAACAGCAGTTGAAGATTAGAGACAAAGCCTGAGCTATAACCACTACTAAAAAGTGCCTGAGTATTATGGACAAAGCCCTACTTATAGTCACTAAACAGGCCCTGTAAGTACAGTTATGTAAAATCTTACTATAAACAGTAGATATCCTTGCCTTTACTGCTGCAGTATTTGTAACCTTTGGGATTCCCTGCCATTGAAGACTGTCATCTGGTCAGTATACTAATGACTTCCTGTTGCGTTTAAAAGGTACACTTGAACATGACGCAATGCTCCTTGCATACAATATGACATAAAGGTGATGTTTAGACTTACCATAAACAGAACTGCTTGCCCCAGTAGGAACTCAAGAGCTAACCTGTACATCCAGGAAGGAAAGGACATGGGAGAAGGAGGGAGAGAGTGACCACTGCACAACTGTACTGTGTCCTCACATTCACTGCTGCAGTATTCGTAAGCTTCAGGGGAGTGCCAAAGCTCAAGAGGAAATTTGGGAGGGGGAAGGAGAATGGACCCCTAAAAAGCCACGGAGAACGGCACTAGCAAAATACCATCCAAGTTGTAGTGTTTAGTAAAGGTAAGCACAGACACCAGGCAGCTGTTTCAAGAACACAATAGTGTTTAGTAAAGGTAAGCACAGCCACCAGGCAGCTGTTTCAAGAACACAATAGTGTTTAGTAAAGGTAAGCACAGCCACCAGGCAGCTGTTTCAACAACACAATTGTGTTTAGTAAAGGTAAGCACAGACACCAGGCAGCTGTTTCAACAACACAATTGTGTTTAGTAAAGGTAAGCACAGCCACCAGGCAGCTGTTTCAACAACACAATTGTGTTTAGTAAAGGTAAGCACAGCCACCAGGCAGCTGTTTCAAGAACACAATAGTGTTTAGTAAAGGTAAGCACAGCCACCAGGCAGCTGTTTCAACAACACAATTGTGTTTAGTAAAGGTAAGCACAGCCACCAGGCAGCTGTTTCAACAACACAATTGTTGTTTAGTAAAGGTAAGCACAGACACCAGGCAGCTGTTTCAACAACACAATTGTGTTTAGTAAAGGTAAGCACAGACACCAGGCAGCTGTTTCAACAACACGATTGTGTTTAGTAAAGGTAAGCACAGCCACCAGGCAGCTGTTTCAACAACACAATTGTGTTTAGTAAAGGTAAGCACAGCCACCAGGCAGCTGTTTCAACAACACAATTGTGTTTAGTAAAGGTAAGCACAGCCACCAGGCAGCTGTTTCAACAACACAATTGTGTTTAGTAAAGGTAAGCACAGCCACCAGGCAGCTGTTTCAACAACACAATTGTGTTTAGTAAAGGTAAGCACAGACACCAGGCAGCTGTTTCAACAACACAATTGTGTTTAGTAAAGGTAAGCACAGCCACCAGGCAGCTGTTTCAACAACACAATTGTGTTTAGTAAAGGTAAGCACAGCCACCAGGCAGCTGTTTCAACAACACAATAGTGTTTAGTAAAGGTAAGCACAGCCACCAGGCAGCTGTTTCAACAACACAATTGTGTTTAGTAAAGGTAAGCACAGACACCAGGCAGCTGTTTCAACAACACAATTGTGTTTAGTAAAGGTAAGCACAGACACCAGGCAGCTGTTTCAAGAACACAATTGTGTTTAGTAAAGGTAAGCACAAACACCAGGCAGCTGTTTCAAGAACAGAATTAGTATCTAAACCCTTGACAAAGGCAAGAGAAGAAGCCACTGCTTTAGTAGAACGAGCTTTGACTGAAGGAAGGCTCTTGACATGAACGGTGTAACAAAAGGAAAATGCCTTAGAAATCCAAGAAGAAATAGTTTGCTTGGATACAGCTATAGACCCAAAGATTTAGCATGAAAAGAAACAAACAGCTGATCAGATTTATGAATAGCCTCAGTCTGATTCAAATAAATTCTTAGATGCCTATCCACATGCAAAGTATGCAGCACCCTCTCACTGTCAGACTGCGGACAGGGAAAAAGTAGGAAGACTAATAGACTGATTAACGGAAAGCTCATTAACCACCTTAGGCATAAAGGAGGGATTAGTGCATAAGGACACCCTGTCCTCATGAAAAATCAAAAACAGAGGACAAGCCATAAGGGTCTGCAACTCAAGACACCCATCTGGCAGACGTAAGAGTTAACAGAACAGTCTACAAAGAATAATGTTTTAAGGAAGCTGAAACAGCAGGCTCAAAAGGAGCATGAATCAACTTCTCCACAACAAAATTAAGATCCCAGGGAGCTGAATAGGCTTCCTGGGATGTCTAATATTAAGGACACCTTTTAGAAATAGTTTAACCTAGATATAGAAGCAAAAGGAGGAGATAAAGTCAAACATGCAAAGATGGCTGGAAAGGGGGTCTTAAAAAAAGAATAGGTCAAACCAGCATTCAGCAATTCACATACATAAGAGAACTAAAGGCACATCCACAAAAAGCAGGTTCAGATTATGAGACAGACACCAAATTGGAAGCCTCTTCCATTTGGATAAGCAGGATTTCCTAGTAATAGGTTCCCTGACCTCCTGCAGGACTTGCAGCACATCCTTAGAAAAAAAGGTGTCTATGAGGCATCAAAACCCTATCACCCACAATGTCAGTTGAAGTGTGGACAGGTGGAGATGGATGAGAGATCCTTTGTCTTGTGTGATGAGATCCATCCTTGGAGGTAACTTGTGATGATTGCCCCTGGCTAGTTGCAGAAGTAGAGGGAAGGGAATTTGAGATTTTTCAAGGATGCTGTCGGTTATGAAGTTGGATGCCTTCACCCCGGCAGGAGTTCTCCATACCCCTGTACCATCCACCCTGGGGCTTCCTTCATGGGGAGTGCTGCCTGAACCCACTCACCCAGGCAGGAGCTCTCCAGGCCCCACCACTGTCTGCCAGTTGCTTCCTTAAGGACTTCCGTTGTGGGGAGCTGTGCCTGAGCCCCCTCACCCAGGTAGGAGCTCACCCAGTCCTGCCACTATCTGCCTCTTTCCCCCTTCCAGACTTCTGTCCCAGAGGGGGCATGGTCTGTAGCCCCTCACCCAGGTGACAGCTGTCCTGTACCAGTCACTTTCCACCTCTCTCTCCCTTCCAGATTTCTGGGGTTCCACTTCTACACAGGAGAGAGAGCTCTTTTCCAGGGCTACATATCTCCTAACTGGTGCCAAATCATGCAGTATCATGCATGCTCTTGGATCCTCTCAGGGGATCTTCCCAGCCTCATGGAACTCTGCTGGTCCATGAAGCTTCAGACAGTCCCTCATCCAGACTTCCATGACACTGGTTCTCCAATTTGCCTTGCAACTAGAGCTTTCAAACTCACAGGGGAGATGGCCTTGGATCCCCCATCTCTGCAATTTTTGCAGCATACCTCAGTCTCTCACCCCCACGGTGCCAGCCACCAACAAATGTGCATTATTTCAAGCCTCCTGGCATTTGCCCTCTTGCCTCCTGGGTGGTGCTATTCAAAGAGTGGCATCCCCACAGTGCCTGGTGAAGAATGGGAGGCCAACCTGCCTGCCCCAGTGTGAGATGATTTGGCTGCCCTATCTCCACTCCCATGGGGGCTGGGAGAATGGGACTGCAGACCTGGCTTCCTGGGGCAGCCCTCAAGTGTCCTGGTTTAGGTCCTGTAACAAAATGGTCACCATGACTAAACAGTGCCCAAGGATAAGGGATAAAGCTCTACCAGTAACCACTAAACAGTACCTGAGGATTAGGGACAAGGCCTTACCTGCAACCAGTAAACAATGCCTGATGATAAGGAGCAAAGTCATCCCTCAAACAACTAAGCAGTGCCTGAGGATTAGGGAGAAATCCCTACCAGAAACTATTAAAGAACACCTGACAATTAGTGACAAAGCCCTATTTGCAGACAGTAAACAATGCCTGATAAGGGACAAAGCCCTACCAGTAACCACTAAACTACACCTGAGGATTAGGGTCAAAGCCCTATTTGTCATGAGTAAATAGCATCTGAGGATTAGGGTCAAAGCCCTACTTGTAACGATTAAACAGCAGCTGAGGATTAGGGATGAATCCCTACCCAGAACTAATAATCAGCGCCTGAAGATTAGGAAAAAAGCACTACTTCTAACCGCTAAATAGCAACTGAGGGTTAGGGACAAAGCCGTACCTGTAATGATTAAACAGCGGCTGAGGGTTAGGGACAAATCCCTACCCAGAACTAATAATCAGCGCCTGAAGATTAGGAAAAATGCACTACTTCTAACTGCTAAATAGCAACTGAGGGTTAGGGACAAAGCACTACTTCTAACTGCTAAATAGCAACTGAGGGTTAGGGACAAAGCCCTACTTCTAACCGCTAAATAGCAACTGAGGGTTAGGGACAAAGCCCTACTTCTAACCGCTAAATAGCAACTGAGGGTTAGGGACAAAGCCCTACTTCTAACCGCTAAATAGCAACTGAGGGTTAGGGACAAAGCCCTCTCTGTAAGTATGAAACAGCGCCTGAGGGTTAGGGACAAAGCCCTACCTGTAACCACTAAACAATGCCTGAGGATTACTGATAAAGTCCTACCTGTAAACACTAAACAGCATCTGAAGATTATGGACAAAGCCCTACCTGTAACAACTTAACAGCATAGGAAGATAAGGGACAAAGTCGTTCTTGTAACCACCAAACAGCGCCTGAGGATTAGGAACAAAGCCCTGCCTGTAACCAATAAACTACACCCGAGGATAACAGAGAAAGCCCAACCTGTAACCATTAAACAGTGACTGAGTATTGGGGACAAAGCCCTATCAGCAACTATTAAAGAACACCTGATGATTAGGGACAAAGCCCTACCTGCAGCTAGTAAACAACACCTGATGATTAGGGATATATCCATGTCTGCAGCCAGTAAACAATGCCTGATAAGGGACAAATCCCTACCTGTAACCACAACTAAACAGTGCCTGAGGGTTAAGGACAAAGCCCTACCTGTAACCACTAAGCAATGCCTGAACATTAGGGACAAAGCCCTACCCGTAAACATTAAACAGTGCCTGAGGATTAAGGCAAAGCCTTACTTGCAAACAGTACACAATGCCTAACAATTAGGGAGAAAGCCCTATCTCTAACAAGTAAACAGTGCCTGAGGATTATGCAGAAATCGCTACCTGTAAGAATTAAACAGCACCTGAGGATTAGGGATGAAGCCCTACCTGTAATCACTAAACAGCACTGATGACAAAGCCCTAAGTGTAACACTAAAAAGTGCCTGATTGTTAGGGACAAAGCCCTACCTGTAAATAGTAAACAATGTCTGAGAATTAAAGACAAAGTAGAAGAAATTCCTCCACTGAGATAAAGCAGGTTATAGTAAAAAAAAAAAAAAAAAAATAACAATATAAAAGAAGAATGTATTGGTGAAAGTCTTCTGATACCAGCAAGTGTAAGATTAAAAAAAATGTTTTTACTTCGAGTGTCGTGGTGCCAGTTAACTTTCTTTTATATTGATTAGGGACAAAACCCTTCCTGTAACCACTAAACACCACCCGAGAATTAGGGATAAATCCTGTAACCACTAAACAGCATCTGACGATTAGGGACAAAGAGCTACCTGTAACCACTAAACTATGCCTGAGGATTAGAGACAAAGCCTTACCTGTGACCCCTAAACAGCACCTGATGATCAGGGATAAAGCCTACCTGGAACCAGTAAACAGTGCCTCATGATTAGCTCATTTCCTCCAATGGAGCTCAGGAACTTTGCACTTTAACTTCCGATGGGCGGAGCCGAAGCCTTTTGACAGAATCAAATTATATCCTCACATTTCTAACAAATGGCCATATCTCAGGAACCATAGGGGTTATGAAAGAAGTGTAAATGGCAAACTGTTCAGCACAAACTATTTTTTTTAGTGGTAGTATTCATTAGGTTCTAGGTCTTAAAATGAATTTTTATAAGTCACAGTAAACACAGTAACTATTATATTTGTAATATTTTGTAAACAACTTACAATATCTCAGTAACCACTAAGGTTCCATACATACTGTCAGAAGCATTTCATTCATCTAGCTGAGAGCTTTCATATGAGGCTAAGGAGTTCTGTCTGTATTACTCGGTTGTTGAGATATTTAGAAAATGTGAAAATTATATCTATATATGTAAATGAATACCATAAAAACAGCAGTTAATATCTATATACCTGTGCTAGACAGAGGTCAAATATTAATGCAGTTGAGTTTGCCATTGTGTAAGCTTTAAGATGAAATATTTTAAACTTTGTACATAGCAAGGTTTTGTAATTATTGATGTAAATATGAACAAACCATATTTGTCGCCTATAGGCATCAGTAGGAGTTAAGTGCAGATGCACCTGATGATGTCACTTGGATGTAATAAGTTAAGGACAAAGCCCTACCTGTAACCAAGAAACAGCACCTGATGATTAGCAACAAAGCCTTACCTGTATCAAGTAGTCAGCACCTGAAAATAAGGGAAAAAGCCCTACCTGCAATTACTAATTAGCACCTGATGATTAGGGACAAAGCCCTAACTACAACCACTAAACAGCACCTGTCAAATTAGGTACAAAGCTCTACCTGTAACCAGTAAACAGCACCTGAGGATTAGGAACAAAGTGCTACCTATAACCATTAAACAGCATCTGAGGGTTAAGGACAAAGCTCTAACTTTAACCAATAAACACAGCCTGAGTTTTAGGGACAAAGCCCTAACTGGAACACTAAAATGTGCCTGAGGGCTAGGAATAAAGCCCTACCTGTAAACAGTAAACAACAGCTGAGGACCAGGGACAAAGCAGAAGTTGTTCCGCCACTCAGATAAAACTGGTTATAGTCAAAAAAAAAAAAAAAAAACACAAATATAAAAGAATGTATTGGTGAAAGTCGTTTGATACTAGCAAGTGTAAGTTTAAAAAAAAGGTTTTTACTTCGAGTGTCGTAGTGTCGGTTAAATTTCTTTTATACTGATTAGGGACAAAGCCCTTCCTGTAACCACTAAATGGCACCTGAGTATTAGGGGCAACCTGTCCCTACCTGCAACCACTAAACAGCACCTGAGGATTAAGAACAAAGCCATACCTGTATCCAGTAAACAGCTAAGGATTAGGGACAAATCCTTACTTGCAACCATTAAACAGTGGCTGAGGATTCTGGACAAAGTCCTACCTGCAACCATTAAACGGCCCCTGATGATTAGCGGCAAAGCCCTACCTGCAACCAGTCAACAAGCCTAACGATTAGGGACAAAGCCCTACCTGTAACTAGTAAAGAACAACTGATAATTAGGGATAAAAATAAGAAACGCACAGGCCACAGAGACTCTGACAGATACAACATCCAGTAAACGTGCAAAACAAATGCAAAATAGTACAAAAATGGTGTATTTCTGCTTTAGTTTACTAAATATAAACTTCTTCAGATAAAACCACATTGTTCGAACTGTATTTAAATAGCATATAAAAGGTCACATGGTAAAAAAAGTCACATGCTAGAAGTCACATGATCACCTAGTTGCCGAGCTCTAGGCAAAGCAAAAAATTTAAAGTGACAAAACACATTAAAAAAAAAAAAAAAAAACAAATAAGACAGATAAAAAACTTCAAATACTTCTTAAATGAGATTTATATAACATTTAAATAAAACTACCTCTCCGCAGCCTTCAGTTTTAATAAACAGCAAACAGATGTAGATGTAAAACTATTAAGCCCTAGCCAGCTATCAGCATTTAATTGTAGTTGCCAATACTATTCACATTTTTCTAAAAGAGTGCCTGAGCATTATGGATAAAGCTTTACGTCTAACCACTTACCAGCACCTGAGGATTGGGGACAAACCCTACCTGTAATCATTAAACAGTGCCTGAGGATGTGGGAGAAAGCACTACCTATAAAGAGTAAACAACTTCTGACGATTTGGGACAAAGCCCTACTTGTAAACACTAAACACTGCTTGAGAATTAGGGACAAAGCCCTAACTCTAGTCAATAAACAGAAGCTCAGGGTTAGGGACAAAGCCCTACGTGTCACCCTAAAAAGTGCCTGAGGATTAGGGATGAAGCTCTACCTGTAACCATTAAACAGTGCCTGAGGACTAGGGAGAAAGCCCTACCTGTAACCACTAAACAGCACCCGAGGGTCAGGGACAAAGCCCTGCCCTGCCTGCAACCACAAAACTACATCTGAGAATTAGGGACAAAGCCTTACCTGTAAACACTGATCAGCACCTGAGGATTAAGGACAAAGTCCTACCTGCAACCATTAATCAACACCTGATTATTAGTAGCAAAGCCCTACCTGCAAAGAAAGCCCTACCTGCAACTAATAAAGAACAACTGACAGGGATAAAAATAAGAAAGCCGCAGGCCACAGAGACTCCAACAGATACAACAACCAGTAAACATGCAGTAAAATACAAAAAAGCACAACTGTGTATCAGCACTTTTTAAATTAAATATAAACTTCTTCAGATAAAACCACATTGTTTGAATTGCATTTAAATAGCAGCAGGTAAAAGATCACATGGTAAAAATCACACGATAAAAAAAAATCACATGATATAAATCACATGATCATCCGGTCACCGAGCAATAGGCAAAGCAAAAAATTTAAAGTGACGAAACCAATTAAAAAAACAAGCAAACAAAAAAAAACAAATGCACCAGGTAAAAAGCCCTAACTGTAACCAATAAACAGCACATCAGAGTTAGGGACAAAGCCCTGTCAAATTAAAAGTGCCTGAGGATTAGGGATGATGCTCTACCTGTAACCATTAAACGTGCCTGAGGATTAGGGACAAAGCCCTACCTGTAACCACAAAACTGCACTGAGGATTAGGGACAACGCCCTACCTGTAATCACTGATTAGCACCTGAAGATTAGGGACAAAGCCCTACCTGTAACCACTAAACAGCATCTGAGGACTAGAAAAGAGCCCTACCTTTTATCATTAAACAGTGCCTGAGGATTATGGAAAAAGCCTTACCTGTAACCACTAAATGGGGCCCGAGGATTAGGGACAAAGCCCTACTTGTAACCAGTAAACAGCACCTGAGGATTAGGGACAAATTCCTACCAGTAACCAATAAACAGTGTCTGAAGACCAGGGACAAATCAATACCCATAACTAATAAACAGTGATTGAGAATTCAGGAAAAAGCCCTACCTGCGACCAATAAACAGCACTTAAGGGTTAGGGACAAAGTCCTACCAGTGAACATTGCCTGAAGATTAGGGACAAAGCCCTACTTTGTAATCACTATCCAATTCCTCAGGATTAGAAACAGAGCCTAACTGTAACCACTAAACAGCACCTGAGGATTAGAGACAAAACCATTCCTGTAATCACTAAACAGTTCATCAGGATTTCAGGATTAGGGGCAAAGCCCTACCTGTAAGCACCAAACAACTCCTTAAGATTATGGACAAACCCAACCTGTAACCACTAAACATCACTTCACCTTTGGGGACAAAGGCCTACCTGTAACCACTAAACAGTGTCAGAGGATTAGGGACAAAGCCCTACCTGCTACAATTAAACAATGCCTGATGATTAGGGACAAAGCCCTACCTGTAACACAAGACAAAGCCCTAGCTGTAACACTAAACAATGCCTGATAATTAGGGACAAAGACCTACCTCTAACACTAAAAAATCCTGACAATTATGAACAAATCCCTAACTTTAACCACTTATGAATGCCTGACAATTAGGGATAAAGCCCTACCTGTAACCAGTAACGTTGTCTGATGATTAGGAACAAAGCCCTACCAGGTAAAAAATGCCTGAGGGTTATGGACAAAACTGTAACTGTAACCACTAAACAGCACCTGAGGATTAGGGTCAAAGCCCTACCTGTGACAACTAAGGACTACAGACAAACCTCTACCTGTAGAAACTAAAGAATACCTGAGGATTAGGGACAAAGCTCTACCTGCAACTACTAAACAATGTCGGAAAATCAGGAAGAAAGCTCTAGTTGCAATCACTAAAGAGCAAATGATGGTTAGGGACAAAGCCCTACCTGCAACCACTAAACAGCACATGAGGGTTAGGGGCAAAAAAGCCCTACTTCTAACCACTAAACAGCACATGAGGGTTAGGGACAAAGCCCTACTTCTAACCACTAAACGGCACATGAGGACTATGGAGAAAGCACTTCTTGTAACTACTAACCACCACCTAACGATTAGAGACAAAGCTTTACCAGTAACCACTAAACACTGCCTGATGATTAGGGACAAAGCCCTACCTATAACCACTAAACAGTGCCTGAGGAATAGAACAAAGCCCTACCTGTTACTACTAAACAATTTCTGAGGATTACAGACAAAGCCCTACCTGTAACCAGTAAACAGCACCTGAGAACTAGTACAAAGGCCTGCCTGTTACCACTAAACAGTTCCTGAGAGTTATGGACAAAGCCCTACCTGTAACAACTAAGGATTGCAGACAAAGCCCTACCTGTAAAAACTAAAAAAACGCCTGAGGATTATGGACAAAGCCTTGCCTGAAACTAGTAAACAATGGGTCTATATTATGTTGTTGAACGACAAATTCATCGAATACATCTTAATCGACACAAACATTTAACACTGAAATTGCCGAATGGCCACTTCAGCGAATTTTTTCGTAGGAGAAAAAAATCACTTGGCCGAAGAAACACAAAGCAAATGTTCAAACCCTACATAGTGGGGGGGGGGGGGCTTTGCTCCCCACACTCCCCGATGTGGGGTGATATGCCCCTCACCCCAACTAAATATATCAACTTCGAGATCACACTACAGTGGGGAAAAAGGCAAATCCACGATGATGGCCAAGTGATTTTTTTCCCCTGGCCATTCAGCAATTTCAGTGTTTGATGTTTATGTATTGATTAAGATGAATTTGATAACTTTGTCTTTCAGCAACCTGATATAGACCCTAAACAACCACTGATGATTAGGGAGACAGCTCTAGCTGCAATAACTAAAGAGCAATTGATGGTTAGGGACAAAGGCCTAACTCTAACCACTAAACAACTCATGAGTGATAGGGAGAAGGCCCCACCTCTAACCACTAAACAGCATATGAGGACTATGGACAAAGCCCTTCCTGTAACCACTAAACTCCACCTCCTAACCATTAGTGACAAAGCCCTACCTCTAACCACTGAACACCACTTGATTAGGGACAAAGCCCTACCTGTAACCACTAAACACTGCATAACGATTAGGGACAAAGCTCTACCTGTAACCAGGGAACAACTCCTGACAATTAGGGACAAAGGCCTACCTGTAACCAGTAAACAATGCTTGACGGTTAGTGACAATGATCTCCCTGTAGTACTAAACAGCACTTGAGGGTTAAGGAGAATGCCCTACCTGTACGCAATAAACAGTGCCTGAGGATTTGGGAAAAAGTACTACCTGTGACCAATAAGCAGCACCTAAGGGTTAGGGATAAAATCCTACTTGTAACACTAAAAAGCACCTAAGGGTTAGGGACACAGCCCCACCTGTAAACAGTAAACATTGCCTGAGGATTAGGGACAAAGCCCTACTTGTAATCACTATACAATGCCTGAGGATTAGAGATGGAGCCTACCTGTTACCACTAAATAGCAAATGTGGATTAGAGACAAAACCCTCCCTGTAACCACTAAACAGATCCTGAGGATTAGCGGCAAAGCTCTACCTGTAACCACAAAACAGCACCTGAGGACTACGGACAAACCCCAACCTGTAACCACTAAACAACACCTCAGGATTAGGGACAAAGCCCTATCTGTAATCACTAAACAGCATCTGAGGATTAGGGACAAAGCCCTACCAGCAACCAATAAACAACTCCTGACATTTAGTGACAAAGTCCTACCTCTAACACTAAATGCCTGATGATTAGGGACAAAGCTCTACCTGTAAGACTAAAATCTGCCTGATGATTAGCAACAAAACCCTAACTTTAACCACTAAAGACTGCCTGACAATTAGGGATAAAGCCTAACCTGTAAGTACTAACATTTCCTGATGAATAGGGACAAAGCCCTACCTGTAACCAGTAAACAACTCCTGCCTGTTAGGGACATAGCCCTACCTGCAAGCAGTAAACAATGTCTGATGATTAGGGAGAAATCCCTAGCTGCAACCACTAAAGAGCGAATGACGGTAAGGGACAAAACCCTACCTGGAACCACAAAACAGCACATAAGGGTTAGGGACAAACCCCTACCTGGAACCACTAAACACTGTATAACAATTAGGGACAAAGCTCTGCCTGTAACCAGTAAACAACCCCTGACGATTAGAGACAAAGGCCTACCTGTAACCAGTAAACAACATTTGATGGTTAGCGACAACAATCTCCCTGTATCTATTAAATAGCACCTGAGGTTTAAGGAGAATGCCCTTCCTGTAACCACTAAACGGCATCTGAGGATTAGGGCAAAGCCTAACTTCTATCCATTAAGGATTAGGGACAAAGCCCTACCTGTAAGCACTAAACAGCTCTTGAGCATTAGGGACAAAGCCCTACCTGTAACCACTAAAGAGCGCCTAACGATTAGGGACAAATCCGTACTTGTAAACATTAAGCACTGCCTGACGATTAGGGACAAAGCCCTACCTGCAGCCAGTAAACAACACTTGACATTTAGTTACAAAGCCCGACCTGCAACGATTAAACAATGCCTGACAATTAGGGACAAAGTCTTACCTGTAACTAGTAAACAAAGCCTGAGGGTTCTTGACAAAACCCTAATTGTAACCACTAAATAGTGCTTGAGAATTAGGGACAAAACCCTACTTGTAACAACTAAAGATTATGGACAAAGCACTACCTGTAAAAACTAAAGAACGCCTGAACCAGTAAACAGCAGCTGACTGTTATGAACACAGCCCTACCTGCAACTATTAAACAATGCCTGATGAGTAGGGAGAAAGCTCTAGCTGAGACCACTAAAGAGTGAATGATGGTTAGGAACAAATCCCTACCTTCAACCACTAAACAGCACATGAGGGTTAAGGACAAAACCCTAACTCTAACCACTAAACAGAGCATGAGGATTATGGACAAAGCACTACTTCTAACTACTAAACAGCACCAGATGATTAGAGACAAAGGCCTACCTGTAACCACTAAACACTGCCTGATAATTAGGGACAAAGCCCTACCTGTAACCACTAAACAGTGTATGACAGTTAGGCACAACACTTTACCTGTCAACAGTAAATAACTACTAACGATTAGGGACAATGACCTCCCTGTAACCAGTAAACAACATTTGACAGTGACAATGACTTCCCTGTATCCACTAAATAACACCTGAGGGTTAAGGAAAATGCCCTTCCTGTAACCACTAAATAGCACCTGATGGTTAGGGACAAAGCCCTTCCTATAACCACTAAACAGCGACTGAGGATTAGGGGCAAAGCCCTACTACCTAGCACCAAATAGCACTTCAGGATTATGGACAAACCCAACCTGTATCTACTAAACAACACCTTAGCATTAGGGACAAAACCCTACTTGTAACCACTAAACAGTGTCAGAGGATTAGGGACAAAGCCCTACCTGCAACCAGTAAACAATGCCTGACAATTATTGGCTAAGCCCTACCTGTAACCATTGAACAGTGCCTGAGGATTAGGGGCAAAGCCCTAACTCTATCAAGTAACGATTAGGGACAAAGTCCTATCTATGACCACTAAACAGTGACTGAGGATTAGGGGAATAAGCTTTTCTTGTAACCAGTAAACAGCACCTCAGGATTACACACAAAGCCCTTCCTGTAACCTCTAAACCAGTGCCTAAGGATTACAGACAAAGAACTACCTGTAACCACTACATGTGGCCTGAGGATTAGGGACAAAGTCCTACCAGCAACCACTAAACAGTTGCTGACAACTAGGGACAACTCCCTACCCGTAATGAATAAACAGTGCCTGAGGATTCGGGAAAAAGCCCTACCTGTGACCAATAAAACAGTGCCTAAGGGATAGGGACAAAGACCTCCCAGTAACACTAAAAAGCACCTGAGAGTTAGGGACAAAGCCCTACCTGTAAATAGTAAACATTGCCTGAGGATTAGGGACAAAGCCCTACTTATAATCAATATATAATGCCTGAGGATTAGAGACTGAGCCTACCTGTAACCACTAAATAGCACCTGAGGATCAGAGACAGAGACCTACCAGTAACCACTAAATAGTGCCTGAGGATTAGAGACAGAGGCCTACCTGTAGCCACTAAATAGTGCCTGAGGATTAGAGACAAAACCCCTTCCTGTAACCACTAAACAGATCCTGAGAATTAGTGGCAAAGCTCTACCTGTAACCACCAAACAGCACCACAGAATTATGGACAAACCCCTACCTGTCACCACTAAACAACACCTGAGAATTGGGGACAAAGCCCTACCTGTAACCACTTAAGAGTATCCGAGGATTAGGGACAAAACCCTACCTGAAAACATTAAATACCTTATGATGAGGGACAGAGTCCTACCTGCAACCAGCAAATACCACCTGACAATTAGTGACAAAGCTCTACCTGCAACCATTAAACAATGCCTGACAATTAGGGAAAAAGCCCTACCTGCAACCAGTAAGCAACGCCTGACATTTAGTGATAAAGCCCTAGCTGTAACATTAAACAGTGCCTGACAATTAGGGACAAAGTCCTACCTGTAACACTAAAAAATGCCTGATGATTAAGGACAAAGGCCTAACTTTAACTAAAGAATGCCTGACAATTAGGGATAAATCCCAACCTGTAGCTAATACCATCACCTGAGGAATAGGGACAAAGCCCTACCTGTAACCAGTAAACAACTCCTGCCGATTAGGTACAAAGTTCTACCTGTAACCACTAAACAGCACCTGACAATTAGAGACAAAGCCCTACCTGTAATCACTAAACACCACCTGATGATTAGGGACAAAGCCCTACCTGTAACCACTAAACACTGCATGACAATTAGGGACAATGCTCTACCTGTAAACAGTAAACAACACCTGACGATTAGGGACAAAGGCCTATTTGTAACCAGTAAATAGCACTTGACGGTTAGTGATGACAATCTCCCTGTAACCACTAAACAGCACCTGAGGGTTAAAGAGAATGCCCTGCCTATAACCACTAAACTATGACTGAGGATTAGGGGCCAAGCCCTACCTGTAACCACATCACAGCGACTGAGGATAAGGGGTTAAGTCCTACCTGTAACCAGTGAACAGTGCCTGAGGATTAGAGGCAAAGCCCTAACTCAGTCCAGTAAGGATTAGGGACAAAGCCCTACCTATAACCACTAAACAGTGACTAAGGCTTAGGGGCAAAGCCCTACCTGTAACCACATCACAGCGACTGAGGATAAGGGGTTAAGTCCTACCTGTAACCAGTGAACAGTGCCTGAGGATTAGAGGCAAAGCCCTAACTCAGTCCAGTAAGGATTAGGGACAAAGCCCTACCTATAACCACTAAACAGTGCCTGAGGATTAGGGGCAAAGTCCTACCTGTAACCACATCACAGTGACTGAGGATAAGGGGTTAAGTCCTACCTGTAACCAGTGAACAGTGCCTGAGGATTAGAGGCAAAGCCCTAACTCAGTCCAGTAAGGATTAGGGACAAAGCCCTACCTATAACCACTAAACAGTGACTGAGGCTTAGGGGCAAAGCCCTACCTGTAACCACATCACAGCGACTGAGGATAAGGGGTTAAGTCCTACCTGTAACCAGTGAACAGTGCCTGAGGATTAGAGGCAAAGCCCTAACTCAGTCCAGTAAGGATTAGGGACAAAGCCCTACCTATAACCACTAAACAGTGACTGAGGATTAGGGGCCAAGCCCTGCCTGTAACCACTAAACAGCATCTGAAGACTGGGGACAAAACCCTGCCGGTAACCATTAAACAAACACCTAAGGAATACAGACAAAGCCTTACCTGTAACCTCTAAACATTACCTAAGGATTACAGACAAAGCACTATCTGTAACCACTAAATGGGGCTTGAGGATTAGGGACAAAGCCCTATCTGTATTCAGTAAACAATGCCTGAGGATTAGGGACAAAGTCCTTCCTGTAACCACTAAACACCACCTGAAGATTCATGACAAAGCCCTACCTCTAACCACTAAACAATGCCTGATGACTAGGGAAAAAACCCTACCTGTACAGTATAAACAGTGCCAGAAGATTTGGGAAAAAGCTCTACCTGTGACCAATAAGCAGCACCTAAGGGTTAGGGACAAAGCCCAACCTGTAACACTAAAAAGCAACTGAAGGTTAGGGACAAAGCCCTATCTGTAAACAGTAAACTTTGCCTGAAGATTAGGGATCAAGTCCTACTTGTAATCAATATACAATGCCTGAGGATTAGAGACTGAGCCTACCTGTAACCACTAAATAGTGCATGAGGATAAGAGACAGGGGCCTGCCTGTAACCACTAAATAGCACCTGAGGATTAGAGACAAAATCCTCCCTGTAACCACTAAACAGATCCTGAGGATTAGCAGCAAAGTCTTATCTGTAACAACCAAATAGCAATTGAGGATTATGGACAAACCCCAACCTGTAAGCACTAAACAACACCTCAGGATTAGCGACAAAGCACATTCCAAAATGGTGGTCGTCTAGTGTACAGCTTATGCACAGAGCTCCCTACCTCAACTACATTCTCTAGGATTCTACATACCTCGAAAAGAGCTATTTTACCTTCATATCTTCGGAATTTTCATTACCTTTGCAGTCGGCAAGACTCAAAACAGCTTTTCAACTTTTCTGGCTCTTCCACGGTGCTATTTCCACAAGAGATCCAGGGGGCCTGCTTCTACTTGAAATACTCCTAACTCCACATGGCTAAAC
The DNA here is from genome assembly GCF_019279795.1 of Protopterus annectens. Lineage (NCBI taxonomy): Eukaryota > Metazoa > Chordata > Ceratodontiformes > Protopteridae > Protopterus > Protopterus annectens. The sequence goes on from NC_056743.1 coordinate 373,360,579, forward strand.
AGATAAAAATGACAAATGATCCTACTACAATGGATATACAAACAACAAAAGCCAAATCCTCAGCAATATTTTCACCTGAAAAAGAGGGTCTTTCAAAGAGACAGAGAACAAATAAACAAAATGTGGAGCCTATTAAAAGCAATATTAATACCAAAGAAGATTCCAACTTTCACATGGATGAGCTGAAACAGGCCCTCCAACCCATTCATTCTGCCATACAAAGTTTTTCGGAACAACTTTCTACTTTAGGAAAATCCATCAATCAAATTGTTGACAGAGTAGATACACTTGAACAAAAAATACAATCTAATGAGTTTCAAATACAGTCCTTATCTGATGATTTGCGCACCAAAACAGCTTCTATATCAGATCTACAGACAAAACTAACAGACCTCGAGGCTAGAAGCAGACGTAATAATATCTTAATCAGAGGTCTTCCAGAGAACTATGATAGTCAAGGCTTACTTATTGTCACAAAGCAAATATTTGAATCACTACTCCACTCAGAAGGTGAAAATAATGTAATAATTGAGAGAGCCCATCGTGCGCTACATAAACGCCAAGACGCCTCAGCACCTCGCCAAATCTACACAAAGTTACTTAACTTTCAGACTGCCCAAAAGATTCTGTACTCGGCGAAAAAACACAAAAATTTCATGTGGAACAAAAGATCTACCCATTTCTATTAAGGAGAACAGACAAAAACTAGCTCCGTTTTGTTCTGACCTTATTAGAAGGAATATCAGATTCCAAATGCGCTTCCCAAACACACTGATCTTCTTCCAAAATGACATTAAATATACTGCGACCTCCCAAAGCGAAGCAAGAGAAGCCTTCCTTAAAGTATTCAACAAGGTTCCTGAACTTTTATAAAATACTAATACAAGCGTTTTAGCAGATGTACTTCATATAAACTCAGTTTACTCACCGGATGCTTCATTGACAACTCCGCTCACTAATCCAGCTTCAATACAGTTCGTTTATCATGGTTAAAGTTGTTTAAAACATTTAAAACGTTTTTTTTTCCTTCCTAAAGCAGATCCACGTGTCAAGCAAGGAACTTATCTACAACGCGAGGTTCCCAGTAGGATATCTTTAGCTGGGGACTCTCAGGAGTGCACGCTCATTAGGTTCGACCTCTACTAATCGTGCTTACAGCACTTTATGTAGCATACTGTTCCTGCATACAAAATTAGGGTCCTGCTTACACATTTTAGCGCAAAAAGCATTTTCTGCATTAGGGGCACTCTAGTTACGCTGAGCGGGGATTGTTTTAGTCTGTTTAACCTCCCTTTCTTCAAGATGTATAAATTTTGTGTTCAACATGCTTAAACAAATAAACAAACACACGCTAAGCTAATACAATGCAGTTAGCAGCCTAACAGATGTCATGAGGAGCTGTTTAGTATAACTGCAGTAGGATGTTGTAGCAAGATTGTTTAGATAAAAGCATGATTATAGCAAAGTCCGATCAACTGTAGTAATCACTAATTGGTCACAAACATCTAAAGTAGCCAGTGTGATATCACTTACACATATTGCAACACTGATTTCCTGTTTTACTGAAATGGCTGAAGATTACAGATATGTAAATATATATTCAGAGATGGGAATTAAAGGAATATTCATGTGTAAGATGCCAACAGGGGCAAGGTGGCCACAGAATCAGACATAAGGCTGTAAAGTAATTTAATGATATAATTAAACATACAGAAAACAGTTGAGAAGGGGATACAAAGACCACTCAAATTTCATTCAGAAGTCCTTATACCTAGTAAATGTTTAACTCAGATGGGAGCGAGGGGTACAGTAATGTAACAAGATTCATAGATTTAAATCAGTTCTGTTATTATCAGAGCCTGATCAATATAAATACTTTTTTGCCCAACTACATCACAAATATCCATATTGTTCAGCTCCTTAAACTTTTACAACTTCTGCTATACTGTTATATACACCAGTAGCATGTTTTTGTATATGATAAGCTTCATGAGGTTTTAGTTGTGTACCAATCCTACATAGTACCTGTTCTGTTTGTGATTCCATAAGAGTTGTTCTTAATTGTATAAAGTCTGTTTTCCATGGAGTTCATAGATCCTCATTTTTCATACGCATTAAGATTAAGCGAACAGGCTTGTATCTATATGTTTATTTACATCGTGTCATAGCTATTTGACATACTAGTAGGATTACTTTTCATGTATGGATGCTTTATGTGCACTGTAGTAGGGATCTAGTTTGATGATCTTTTGGATGAGATTTTCTTTGTACATATGTATAGAATTGTTATGTTTATTTTTTGTTTGGTTTTGTACTTCTTCACTTAAGGGGTTTGGGTGGGTAGGCACTGGGGTGAGTCAGAAGGAGTACTTTGCTACCTTTTCCTTTACATTTAAACTTTTTACAAACACAGGTTTCTCCAATTCCCTTTTCTACTGCAATTATAGTGCAGATTCTTTTCAACACTCATTAATCTTTCCATATCTAATAATAAGGTTCCAAATATATAACGTTTCCTTATACCCTGTTTAGTGTTAACCTACATGAGTTGGTCTGTTGACTCTTGGAATATTAAAGGCTTACAAAATACTGCTAAAAAAATTGCTACTCCACCTTGTTTTTAAATCCCAGGCTAGTATCTGTTTTCTTCAGGAAACACACCTGTCTAAAGATGATTGGGAGAAAGAAAACAACAGAAAATGGATTAGGTCTATAATAAGTGCCGGTGATAGCTCAAATTTGAAGGGTGTGGCCATTATAATTAAGAAACAATTCCAGGAAGCTATTAACGAGTTTAAATCTGATATAAACGGTAGATGGTGTTACTTCACTTCTATGCTCCCAGACTCCTCCAAACCAGTTATTTTTTTGAATCTATATGGACCATGCTCTCAACAACAAACCTTTATTTTAGAAATTTATAATATACTAAACTCATTTCCAAACTACTTGTTTATAATAGGTGGGGACTGGAATGCTGTAATAGATCCTAGCTTAGACCGCACCAGCAACTCTTCCTCTTATAACTTCCAAGCTTCTATAGCCCTAGAGGAACTTATCTCAGATTTTAATATTATTGACACTATTACTTTTAGTAATATCTTGACCAAAGAGAATTTATATACTTTCTACTCTAATTGCCATAAATCTTGGTCACGTCTAGACTTCTTTCTAATTTCAGACCCTCTATCTAAATTTAAAAATACATTCAATATTGAACCCCGATTTCTTTCAGATCATGCAAAAATCTCCCTCAAAATTAGATTTACTACCCCTACATTTACCTTCGCTAACTGGACCCTTAACAATAATTTACTAAATAACAAGGATATACACTAAATAAAATTAATAACATGCAATCGGATCTAGACATTAATCTTAAAAAGTCCCAAATTCCACCAGACATCCAATGGGCAGCTTGCAAAGCTGAAATGAGAGGTTTTTTGATTAATAAAGCTTCCTTTCTTAAAAAACTCAACAAAAAAAAGAAACTAATTTGTCCTTAAAACTTTCTTCTTTAGAAAAAAAACAGAGACTATTCCCTGACCCAAAAATTGACGAACTGATCAATACAACACGTAAAGATTTATTTGAACTCCACTCACATAATTACTCCTTGCAGGAACAAAAATTTATAGCAACATATTCTGAATGGGCACAAATTCCCTCAAGAACTTTGGCAAGAATACTAAAAAACAATAATGGTGCTCCTAGAATCTCCACTCTCCATTACCAGGGTAAAATCTACAAATCAGATTCTGAAATAATCCATTTATTTTATGAACTATATTCAGATATTTATAGTAGAAATGAACGCAACACTCTTAAACCACAGATGGAGTCCTTTCTCAACTCCATCAATTTTCCCTCTCTTAAAGCAAACCAAGTCTCCCTCTTATCTGCCCCGCTCGACATTCAAGAAATCCAAAACACCATAAATAACCTTAAAGTAGGCAAATCCCCGGGCCCAGATGGCTTTACCACTAACTTCTTCAAAGCTTTTAGCTCAAAAATCTCCTCTATTCTATTGAAAGTCTTCAACTTTATTATAAGTAAGGGTATTACTGACCTCCATTGGAACAACTCAAAAACTATCTTGTTATTAAAAAACAAACAAGATAAAGCAGACCCCCACAATTATAGTCCAATCTCGTTAATAAACGTTGACATTAAAATTTTTGCTGCTATTCTAGCTAATAGACTCCAAAAGATACCCCCATCCTTAATATCCCCTGACCAAGCTGGTTTTATGAGCAATAGACACACATGGGACAATACCTTAACTTTGGTTTCCCTAATACAATTTACAAAAAAAGATAAAAACCCGATATACGCCTTAACTCTGGATGCATCAAAAGCTTTTGACAGAGTTAATTGGGACTTTTTGTTTGCTACCCTGTCTCATTTTAATGTACCTAAAACCTTCTCTGATATGATCAGAATACTCTATACAAACTCACACACATACCTATACATAAACAAACCGAGATCCAGTCCAATACTGATCACCAATGGAACAAGGCAGGGGTGCCCACTTTCCCCCTTTCTTTTTAACATTTTTATTGAGCCTTTTTTTTATATATCACCCAAAACTCACACCACTCTATTCCTAAAATCCTAAACACTCAAGTTGCATTATCGGCTTTTGCCGATGACCTAAATCTATACTTTCAATTTCCCAATTCAGATCTACCTAAAATTTTAAACGCCGTCAGGAACTTCTCTATTGCCTCAGAATACCAAATTAGTAATAAAAAATCACATATTTTCCCAATCAACCCTAATGCCCATAAATCTTTCTATTTTCCTGAGTCGTCTTTCCAAATAACATATAACCTTAAATATCTAGGTATTCACTTTGAACATAACCAAGCTTCCATGCTTCAAAATAACCTACTAAAAACATGGTCTAGTATACATCAAGATCTACAAAGATGGAAACTTCTGAATTTAGTGTTCTTATCCAAAGTAGCAATAGTGAAAATGAATGTTCTACCCAGACTCCTATATCAATTCAATGCTTCTGATATGTTAGTCCCTAATAATTTTTTCTCCAAAATTAACAAAGATCTAGCCAAGTTCATCTGGTTTCCTAAGTCAGTCAGGATCTCTTACTCCAAGTTAATTTACCCTAAGGAGAAAGGTGGGCTAGGCCTTCCAAACTTTCAACTGTACTACAAGATCATCTGCTCTAATAGGGTCTGGTCTATCTCAAATATTAACAGTAAAGCTCATACCCACTATCCATCCTGGATGAAAATTTGGCATCACCATATTATCTCTAACAAAATTAACCCACAGGCTATCCCCTTTCTATCCACTACTTCCATGACCAACTGTAAACTAGCTCAATCCCTGAAACATAAAATCAGGCTTTTCCAAAAACTGATTAAAGACATCAACCTTGAAAATATCTTACCCCTTCTCCAACCATTACATCATAATCCAAATCTCAAGATCAATAATGAAATGTTTGACCTCACTGAATTTCAGCTCATCAAGGATCTTAATATATGGGATATCCTCAAATATAGGACTAAAACCCTTGCCGAGCTACGGTTAATCCTTGGGACCAATAACAAATACACAGTTATTCTCCGGCAACTAAGAGAGATTATACTTGCACAACCTTTTAATCTCTCTCCCAATATTCAGGAAATCAACAAACTAGGTGAAATCATTTCTGCAATCTCGAGCCCAAAAAAAACAATTTCATCCTCTTACAAACTATTGAATACCTTGCTATACAATTCGAATTGTCTTTTCTCCAACTATTGGAATAACCTTGGCTCCCCTATTACAGAGGATCAAAAACTCTCAGCCATAAAATCTACTTTAGAATCTCCCTCTTCAAAAAACTCTTATATACCCAACTGATGCTGAACAATAACTCTTACTACACTCCTGTAACACTTAATAAATGTAACCCCAATCTATCCCCCTCATGCACTTGTTGTCCCTATCCGAGAGCTGATCTACTACACATTATGTGGTACTGCAACCACTCTCACAAACTCTGGTGCTCTCTAAAAGTCCGTCTGCAAAAAATGGGTTACTATAACTCCACACTTTCATGGGAAACAGCCATTCTATATATCCCTACCTCTAAGTTGTCTAAACTACAACTCCACATTTTAATTATTCTTTGTTCCCTTATTAAACTATACATCACAAACAACTGGATGGATCGCACCAGACTTTGTTGGAGAGGTTTCAAAGAGATGGCTTACAAACACATTTCAGCTCATAAGTTCATTAAAAAGGGTCCCAAGAAGAGAGCCTATTTTAGCAAATTATGGAAACATCTTATGGATTTAATCCTGAGCGAATAATCCCCTATTCCTGCATTTAGTGCAATACGTATCCTTATTCCTGTTATTAAATGGAGATCCACTGCCAACTCAATTAATTTTATCTTTCCTCCTTCCCTTAATATCTCTGTAGAGGATTGGTAGCATATTATTTTGTAAATATTGTATATAAGTGTTTTTGGTTAGATTGATTACAATGCCTTCTTTTCCTTTTTTTTTCCCTTCTTTTTATGTACCACTGCTAAATTGTCTTTATACCCACAACAACCTGTGATAATTCAACATTTTACTTTAATGTTTATAATTGCAATGTTCTCTATTTTTCTGTATGCATTGTTTTCTATTATGAAAAATAAAAGAAACATTTGAAAAAAAAAAAGGATTAGCGACAAAGCCCTACCTGCAAACATTAAACAATACCTTACGATTATGGATAGAGTCCTACCTGAAACCAGTAAACAACGCCTGACAATTAGGGACAAAGCCCTACCTGTAACACTAAAAAAAATGACTGATTATTATGGACAAAGCCCTAACCTTAACCACTAAAGAATGCTGGACAATTAAGGATAAATCCCAACCTTTAACTAGTAACATCACCAGAGGAATAGGGACAAAGCCCTACCTGCAACCAATAAACAACACCTGAGGATTAGGGACAAAGCCCTACGTGTGACCACTAAACACCACCTGATGATTAGGGAGAAAGCTCTAGCTGCAATGACTAAACAGCACATAAGGTTTAGGGACAAAGCCCTACCTCAAACCCTAAGCACTAAACACTACCTGACAATTAGGGACAAAGCCCTACCTGTAATCACTAAACACCACCTGATGATTAGGGACAATGTGAAAAAAGCCAAAACAACCAAACCAGTAAAACGATAGCGATATCCTAGTCAGGAGCAAAACCAACACGATAGAAATCTTAACGTGTTTATTAAACAAAGGCGTTTTCACCACGGAAAACCGTAGCTTCTTCAGAGATTAAAAGATAACAGTTAAAACGCTAAGTCTCTTTTAAAAGACAAGCAAAAGGAAGTGACATCATCAATTGCCTCCAACAACAATGAGCGTTTTAAAAACTTTTTTTAAAAAATTTTATACACTAAAAGGATATTATAAAACATATAAGTGACCCTGTCCTTTAATACAGAGCCTATAAGTGGTGTGTTACATATGAAAAATGATCGAAATGGTAGGTAGCGAAGTATGTATCTTAGTAATGATTTACAAACTCAAGTAATAAAAGTTTGTATCTCACACCTCTCAAACCAACTGTTCTAAGCAACATAAAAACTATTCATACATATATGTGTTATATACATGTTCCAAACATACAAGGAACAGGTTTCTTAATAAAAAATATGTTTACAATCAACAAGAATAACACACTTAAAGAAACAACAACCATTTCTTCTTGTTCCTTATTGTTTAGAACCTGCATTTTGTTGTCAAATGCAAGTGCGTATTTTTTACATAATGGACCTAATCATAAAGCTCTTAACAACATTCAAACAAGCTGTAAATAGATGGTACGAGAGTCGAGAATGGATCATCTCAAATAACTTTTTAATTTTAAAACAGGGGCTATGTTGCAGTTACTATTTAAGCCTGGATCGCAAAATGCGTCCAAGCGTAACTGCCATTCTAACTCCCTGTTTTCCAGAATTAATGAAAAAGGTCCTCCCTGATTTTTATTGGGACTTGGTCAATAGCCATAAAATGGAAGCTATGACCTAACCTAGTACCTATATGCTTCGCTAGAGCATTATCGCTCTTGTTATTTTTAATAGCATACAGGTGTTCATATATTCTGTCCCTAAAGCGGCGGTCCGTTTTACCAATGTAAAACGCATCACAACAATTACACAAAGCAATGTAAATAACAGACTTACTCTCACAGTTTAACGTGTGACCTATCTTGTATTTTCTACCCCTAATCACGAATGTTTCACCTATTCTCACATCCTGACAGTACCTGCAAAATCCACATTTGAACATCCCTTTTCTCTTATGAAAGGAATTCGGGGAAACCTCCCTCTGTAATAACTCCTTTAGGTTACTAGATCTCTTAAAAATAAATCTTGGTCTACTACCTAATATTTCAACCAAGTGTGAGTTCGTGGATATAAAATGCCAATTCTTATGTATAATAGACAAAATACCCCCAGTGTTCCTGCTAAATGTAGTAACAAAACTCAGGGAATAGTCAATATCTTCACCTATTTGGGCAATGATCCCTCCCTCAGTACCATCCTGTTCACTACCAGTAGTGATGGAATTAGGGGCTTGATTAATAATAGTGGACCTACATCTACACAATAGGGGTTTGTAAAAACCACTATTTCTTTTCCTACTTACCTCATCAATTAAATCACATAACAATTCATCGGGATAACCCCTATTGCTAAACATAGTTTTTAACAGTTCGCATTCTTTTTCAAACTCCGGTAGGGTACTACACATTCTACCAGCCCTCACCAATTGCCCTTTTACAATAGACCTTTTCTGCCTATATGGTTGAAAGCTGGAAAAATGTAAGAATGCATTACAATATGTCTGTTTTCTATACACTGTTGACGTGAAACATTGATTAATAAGATCCTTTTCTAGTTTGACGTCAAGGTAGTCTATTACTCTAGTAGAGAATTTTGATGTGAATTTTAAAAAGTGAGTAGTGGAATTAATAGTGTCCACAAAGTTCGTAGCTTCGGGTTCAGTACCCCTAAATAGGATGAAGATGTCATCCAAGAACCGTGTGTAATACAACACAGGTTCCATCAGTCCTGGAGATGTTCTCAGAATATTGGTTTCCCAATAACCCATCACGTAGTTTGCTACCCCACCCCACATGGGGAGCCCATCGCGACTCCGCATTTTTGAAGAAAGTAGTCGCCATTGAATGTAAAATAGTTGGACGTTAATATAATGTCCAACAATTCAGTTACAAGGTCAACCTCGAGTTTGGAAGCACCAAACCCTTCAAGCATAGACCCTGTCCATTCCACAGCTTCTTGGTGTGGGATTGAGGTGTATAAATCTGTAACATCAATGGTCAAAAAGTTGTTGTTGTCATTATACACAAGACCATTTATGTTCTCTAAAAAGGACCAAGAATCCTTACACAGGCCCGTAATTCCTTTAATGTACTTGTCCAGTATCTTTGTAATGAGTTTAGAGCAAGGGTAAATAATCGAAGACCTACCATCGATCAATGCTCTCATAGGAGGGTCCTGGATGTTTTTATGAATTTTAGGGATCCCGAACATGGCAGGAATTTTTGGACAATTAATGTCAATATAGTTATATAAACTGATGTCAATTTTACCTGCCAAGAAGAGATCCCTAAAATAGCCTCTTATCCTCTGGATGCTGCAATTGACCTCATTTTTAGATGATTTTATATATGCATCTGTGTCTAATACCTTGGCCATTTTCTCATTATATGTTATGTTGTCAAATAAGACAAGCCCACCACCTTTATCAGGTTTTAATAAACGAATGGGCAACTGACAGATCTCATCTAAGAGTGACATTTGCTCTCTGGAAATATTGGTTTCTCCTATTTTAACATTGTTATTAACAGTTAAAAACCTAAAATCCATTTCACAAATTCTCTCAAATAGTTCCAGGGTATTATGTAAAGGGGGGTTAAACACACTAGGTGATTTCATCACGGGTAAGCCGACATCAGAGGTCATAGCGTTGTCACCACCATCCTGTTGGTTAAAGAGAAGTTTTAAATTCATCTTTCTCACATAACATTTTAGTTCAATAAGTTCTCTTGAAATGCTCCCAGAATAATGTGGAACAAAAGAGTTACCAAAAGCTAACAACTCAATCAGCTGTTCATCGAGTGTAATCTCAGAGAAATTATAAATTTTAAAATCTCCTTTTTTATTTTTTAGAATAACTGGATATTCAGGTGGGACAGGTGGACCACATATAACATCCTGCTCTAAAGACAATGTGGGCCCTAATGGTGGGGACTCAATGTTCGCTAAAAAACTTAGTTCCTCCTCCTGTTCCCATATGTCTTGTTGTTGCATTGCCCTAAAAAATTGTTACCATATTGTTGATTACCAGTTTTATTACTAGTGCCAGAACCCTGCTGATGGTTTCCAGAATTGGCACTGTTTCTAGTTGCTGTTTTTATTCTGTTACTACGTCTTAGTCCCGGATTTTCACAGACACTATGTTCTTCTGTGATGTCATCCAGTCCCTCTCTATCACCACACACATCAGTACTATTACTACCATTGTTGTTGCCTGTTCGTGTGTTATTAAAACCTTTTAGTCTAGGGTATGCCTCATTCTTGGAGTAGGCTTCCCTGTCCCTGACTAGTTTTTTATTTTTACCTGCCTTTAGTTTAACCAAAAGCGTGTCGATACTAGATAAAATTCGACCGTAGTCGAATTTGTATCTAGCAAAGTCCAAGTCAAGTTTTATGTCCCTATCTAGGTTATTAATTTCATTCACCAACAGGTCAATATGTAACATATAATGTTTAACAATAATTTCAAGTAGTTGTACACCTTGCGTTTGGAAGAGTAGTTCTAAGTCATTACAGAAAGCTTGATCAACAATAAGTGTGGAGGGTACAAAATTGTTTCGCAGACCCTTAGGGATTATTTTTTCTAAAATACATTGTTTGAAATAAGCAGTCTCAAGCTGTAATTTTTTCAGTTTAAGGAGCTTAGAGTCAAAGGACTTTAATTTGTCAGCCAAACAAGGACTGCCGGTACCTGAACCCTCTGTACCAGCCGACATCCCATTCTGGCCGAAAGACAAGTTGTCAGTGTCCAAAATCCAACCCTCAAGGTCGGGTAGGCCAAAATTAGACCCGTCACGTCCATTGTCCAACCGTTGATTATGTCCATTTGAAATCACTGCCCCAGCAAAAGAAATGGGGCGTTGAGTCCTCACCTCTCCTTCTGAACTGAGACCCAATAAAGGAAAGGGACTGTCACTGCTGTCCTCTCGTATAGGATTAACATTACCGGAAAGTTGAGTACGCTCCGGTTGAGCTGCTGGAATCATATCATCAATACTGCGTTGGCTGAATCCAGCAGTATTAAAGCTGCCGGAAAAACCTGCCGTAGGTGCACGAAAGGTTCTAAGCAACATAAAAACTAATAAACTAATAAACAGTTCAGAAGGAGAGGTGAGGACTCAACGCCCCATTTCTTTTGCTGGGGCAGTGATTTCAAATGGACATAATCAACGGTTGGACAATGGACGTGACGGGTCTAATTTTGGCCTACCCGACCTTGAGGGTTGGATTTTGGACACTGACAACTTGTCTTTCGGCCAGAATGGGATGTCGGCTGGTACAGAGGGTTCAGGTACCGGCAGTCCTTGTTTGGCTGACAAATTAAAGTCCTTTGACTCTAAGCTCCTTAAACTGAAAAAATTACAGCTTGAGACTGCTTATTTCAAACAATGTATTTTAGAAAAAATAATCCCTAAGGGTCTGCGAAACAATTTTGTACCCTCCACACTTATTGTTGATCAAGCTTTCTGTAATGACTTAGAACTACTCTTCCAAACGCAAGGTGTACAACTACTTGAAATTATTGTTAAACATTATATGTTACATATTGACCTGTTGGTGAATGAAATTAATAACCTAGATAGGGACATAAAACTTGACTTGGACTTTGCTAGATACAAATTCGACTACGGTCGAATTTTATCTAGTATCGACACGCTTTTGGTTAAACTAAAGGCAGGTAAAAATAAAAAACTAGTCAGGGACAGGGAAGCCTACTCCAAGAATGAGGCATACCCTAGACTAAAAGGTTTTAATAACACACGAACAGGCAACAACAATGGTAGTAATAGTACTGATGTGTGTGGTGATAGAGAGGGACTGGATGACATCACAGAAGAACATAGTGTCTGTGAAAATCCGGGACTAAGACGTAGTAACAGAATAAAAACAGCAACTAGAAACAGTGCCAATTCTGGAAACCATCAGCAGGGTTCTGGCACTAGTAATAAAACTGGTAATCAACAATATGGTAACAATTTTTTAGGGCAATGCAACAACAAGACATATGGGAACAGGAGGAGGAACTAAGTTTTTTAGCGAACATTGAGTCCCCACCATTAGGGCCCACATTGTCTTTAGAGCAGGATGTTATATGTGGTCCACCTGTCCCACCTGAATATCCAGTTATTCTAAAAAATAAAAAAGGAGATTTTAAAATTTATAATTTCTCTGAGATTACACTCGATGAACAGCTGATTGAGTTGTTAGCTTTTGGTAACTCTTTTGTTCCACATTATTCTGGGAGCATTTCAAGAGAACTTATTGAACTAAAATGTTATGTGAGAAAGATGAATTTAAAACTTCTCTTTAACCAACAGGATGGTGGTGACAACGCTATGACCTCTGATGTCGGCTTACCCGTGATGAAATCACCTAGTGTGTTTAACCCCCCTTTACATAATACCCTGGAACTATTTGAGAGAATTTGTGAAATGGATTTTAGGTTTTTAACTGTTAATAACAATGTTAAAATAGGAGAAACCAATATTTCCAGAGAGCAAATGTCACTCTTAGATGAGATCTGTCGGTTGCCCATTCGTTTATTAAAACCTGATAAAGGTGGTGGGCTTGTCTTATTTGACAACATAACATATAATGAGAAAATGGCCAAGGTATTAGACACAGATGCATATATAAAATCATCTAAAAATGAGGTCAATGGCAGCATCCAGAGGATAAGAGGCTATTTTAGGGATCTCTTCTTGGCAGGTAAAATTGACATCAGTTTATATAACTATATTGACATTAATTGTCCAAAAATTCCTGCCATGTTCGGGATCCCTAAAATTCATAAAAACATTCAGGACCCTCCTATGAGAGCATTGATCGATGGTAGGTCTTCGATTATTTACCCTTGCTCTAAACTCATTACAAAGATACTGGACAAGTACATTAAAGGAATTACGGGCCTGTGTAAGGATTCTTGGTCCTTTTTAGAGAACATAAATGGTCTTGTGTATAATGACAACAACAACTTTTTGACCATTGATGTTACAGATTTATACACCTCAATCCCACACCAAGAAGCTGTGGAATGGACAGGGACTATGCTTGAAGGGTTTGGTGCTTCCAAACTCGAGGTTGACCTTGTAACTGAATTGTTGGACATTATATTAACGTCCAACTATTTTACATTCAATGGCGACTACTTTCTTCAAAAATGCGGAGTCGCGATGGGCTCCCCATGTGGGGGTGGGGTAGCAAACTACGTGATGGGTTATTGGGAAACCAATATTCTGAGAACATCTCCAGGACTGATGGAACCTGTGTTGTATTACACACGGTTCTTGGATGACATCTTCATCCTATTTAGGGGTACTGAACCCGAAGCTACGAACTTTGTGGACACTATTAATTCCACTACTCACTTTTTAAAATTCACATCAAAATTCTCTACTAGAGTAATAGACTACCTTGACGTCAAACTAGAAAAGGATCTTATTAATCAATGTTTCACGTCAACAGTGTATAGAAAACAGACATATTGTAATGCATTCTTACATTTTTCCAGCTTTCACCCATATAGGCAGAAAAGGTCTATTGTAAAAGGGCAATTGGTGAGGGATGGTAGAATGTGTAGTACCCTACCGGAGTTTGAAAAAGAATGCGAACTGTTAAAAACTATGTTTAGCAATAGGGGTTATCCCGATGAATTGTTATGTGATTTAATTGATGAGGTAAGTAGGAAAAGAAATAGTGGTTTTTACAAACCCCTATTGTGTAGATGTAGGTCCACTATTATTAATCAAGCCCCTAATTCCATCACTACTGGTAGTGAACAGGATGGTTCTGAGGGAGGGATCATTGCCCAAATAGGTGAAGATATTGACTATTCCCTGAGTTTTGTTACTACATTTAGCAGGAACACTGGGGGTATTTTGTCTATTATACATAAGAATTGGCATTTTATATCCACGAACTCACACTTGGTTGAAATATTAGGTAGTAGACCAAGATTTATTTTTAAGAGATCTAGTAACCTAAAGGAGTTATTACAGAGGGAGGTTTCCCCAAATTCCTTTCATAAGAGAAAAGGGATGTTCAAATGTGGATTTTGCAGGTACTGTCAGGATGTGAGAATAGGTGAAACATTCGTGATTAGGGGTAGAAAATACAAGATAGGTCACACGTTAAACTGTGAGAGTAAGTCTGTTATTTACATTGCTTTGTGTAATTGTTGTGATGCGTTTTACATTGGTAAAACGGACCGCCGCTTTAGGGACAGAATATATGAACACCTGTATGCTATTAAAAATAACAAGAGCGATAATGCTCTAGCGAAGCATATAGGTACTAGGTTAGGTCATAGCTTCCATTTTATGGCTATTGACCAAGTCCCAATAAAAATCAGGGGAGGACCTTTTTCATTAATTCTGGAAAACAGGGAGTTAGAATGGCAGTTACGCTTGGACGCATTTTGCGATCCAGGCTTAAATAGTAACTGCAACATAGCCCCTGTTTTAAAATTAAAAAGTTATTTGAGATGATCCATTCTCGACTCTCATACCATCTATTTACAGCTTGTTTGAATGTTGTTAAGAGCTTTATGATTAGGTCCATTATGTAAAAAATACGCACTTGCATTTGACAACAAAATGCAGGTTCTAAACAATAAGGAACAAGAAGAAATGGTTGTTGTTTCTTTAAGTGTGTTATTCTTGTTGATTGTAAACATATTTTTTATTAAGAAACCTGTTCCTTGTATGTTTGGAACATGTATATAACACATATATGTATGAATAGTTTTTATGTTGCTTAGAACAGTTGGTTTGAGAGGTGTGAGATACAAACTTTTATTACTTGAGTTTGTAAATCATTACTAAGATACATACTTCGCTACCTACCATTTCGATCATTTTTCATATGTAACACACCACTTATAGGCTCTGTATTAAAGGACAGGGTCACTTATATGTTTTATAATATCCTTTAAGTGTATAAAATTTTTTAAAAAAAGTTTTTAAAACGCTCATTGTTGTTGGAGGCAATTGATGATGTCACTTCCTTTTGCTTGTCTTTTAAAAGAGACTTAGCGTTTTAACTGTTATCTTTTAATCTCTGAAGAAGCTACGGTTTTCCGTGGTGAAAACGCCTTTGTTTAATAAACACGTTAAGATTTCTATCGTGTTGGTTTTGCTCCTGACTAGGATATCGCTATCGTTTTACTGATTAGGGACAATGGCCTACCTGTAACCACTAAGCATTGCATAACAATTAGGGACAAATCTCTATCTGTAACTAGTAAATAACTCCTGACTATTAGAGACAAAAGCCTTCCTGTAATTGGCAAACAATGCTTGATAGTCAGAGACAACAATCTCCCTGTGTCCACTAAACAGATTCTGAGGTTAAAGGAGAATTCCCTTCCTGTGACCACTAAAAAGCACCTGAGGGTTAGGGATAAAGCCCTACCTGTAAACACTAAACAGCACCTGAGGATTAGAGACAAAGCCCTACCTTTAAGCCCTAAACAGTACCTAAGGATTAGGGACAAAGCCCTTCCTTTAAGCCCTAAACAGCATCTGAGGATTAGGGACAAAGCCCTACCTGTAACTACTAAACAGCCCTAAAGATTAGGGGCAAATTCCTACCTTTAACCAGTAAACAGTGCCTGACAATTATTGACAAAGCCCTACCTGCAACAAGTAAACAGCGCCTGACAATTAGGGACAAAACCCTACCTGCAACAAGTAAACCGCTCCTGACAATTAGGGACAAAGCCCTAGTGGCAGCCAGTAAACAGTGCCTGATGGTTAGGGGTGAAGCCTTACCAGTAACAACTAAACATCAGGTGATGATTAGGGACAAATTCCTACCTGTAATCACTAAACAGCAGCTGAGGATTAGGGACAAAGCGCTATCTGTTGGATAACCACAGCTGAATTTACTTCACTTTAGTGGTTACCAGTAGGGCTTTGTCCTTAATCCACTGATGCTGGTTATTGGTTACAGATAGAGCTTTTAGTATAGAAAAAAAATCATCAGTGCAGACTGAATATCCAGATAGAAAAAAATAAATCTTCATAAAAAAACAGCTGGATAACCATGGCTGAATTTACTCCACTTTAATAAAAACAGTACTTCGAAAACATATAGGACAAGCACTTTTGCATAAAACAAATGCTTCCTCAGATCCTCATATTTAACAAAAACAGTAGATACTATATTTATAATACAATCTGACCAATCACAGTAACGAAAAATGGAGCCAAAATGACATCACCATTAGTAGGAGGATATTACATCTCAAATCATTTATGCTTGTGATTCTTTAACTTCCGCCCCTTGAGTTGGCTTGTGTCCCGATGCAGAGTACCAATATTAATTGATCGGGCATCAGTCAAGATGATAACACACCTCCCCCTAACAAGCAATTATGGAATCGACAACACAATAACTATGCATCAACGGGTGCTAGACCTAAACAAACTGGTCCATTTGGTGTGGAAAATGTTTTACCACTTCCTGTGCAGTCAAAGAGACCGCAGTATATGCGTTCAACCAGCAGGGGAGACAGAAGAGGAAGGTATCTACAGAGAGAGATCTGACACAACGAAAGATGAAACGCTAGACAATTTAATAGTGAATTTGTATGTCTAATGTTTAGACCAGCATGAGAGAACTGTGTTAAACAGAGGATTAACTTTTGTTCCGGCAACCATGACTAGGGTGAGTGATGTTTTAATTGACTTGAGGCTGTTTGCGAGAAGAATAGCGTTAAATTTGATTTTTGGTGATTCACAAAATACATCTAATGCTACATACAAAAGGCCTAGTACATTTTCACCAGACTTACCAGCTCATGTTGAACTGTTTGTACAAGCTTGTGAACGTGATTTTATTGAAATTTTAAATCATGATAAACAAAACAGATTTTATAACCTGGATATCAATGAACATCAAGCTTTGCAAAACTTGATACATAATACAGAACTGACCATTAGACCATCTGATAAAGGTGGTGTGATCATTGTAATGAATACCAGTCTCTATTTGCATGCAATGTTTGATTTAGTGAATAATGTTGAAACTTATTGCTTGATAGATTGGCCACAATATAGAAGGCTTAACTACGTGGGAGAATGTCTGTATGATTTACTTATGAGCAGAGAGATTAATGAAGAGTTTTATCAGTTTATTCATGTACCTTCTCCTAAGATACCTGTTATCAAAGGACAGCCGAAGATACATAAGTCATTAACCACTCCACCAATGAGACCTATAGTAGCTGGAGGGGGTTGGGTAACTGAACTCCTCTCCATCTATGTGTAGGGTCAATTAAGTCCTGTAGTATTTTCCACTGGCACCATCCTGAAAGATACTACACATTTCCTACATGATTTATCAGAATTTACTGATATGAATGATGTTACCTCTTTACTAATGGTTACAATGGATGTTAAAAACCTTTTCACCTCCATACCCAATGATTATGGGGTGGAGGCAATCAGATATATAGTTGGTAAAGAAGAACATGAATCACATTGTAATGTTGGCTTAGTTTGTACATTACTAGACTTAATTTTGCATAATAATGTGTTCATGTTTGAAGAACAACTATTCCTTCAGAAATGGGGTGTTGCAATGGGCACCCCATATGCCAATTCGTACGCGAATTTGGTTATGTACTTTTGGAAATGTAACCATTTGTACAACAGTGCTTTGAGTAGAGGCTTCAAATTCTATAGGCGTTTTGTGGATGACGTCTTTATACTTTGGCAAGGCACGCTACATCTCTTTCATTATTTGCCGAATATCTAGAATCCACTATGAATTTTTTGAAGTTTACAGTTACATACTCTGATAAACAAGTGGAATTTCTGGATGTTACACTTATGAAGAATGGTGCCAGTGGAATCAATACGACTCGATATAGGAAACTTTGTTGGAGAAATGGTGTATCTAGATACAGCATGCTTCCAGGGCATGTATTTTCTAGTATAGTTAAGAGTCAATTTCTGAGGGTAAAAAGAATTTGTAATAACGAAATTGACCTTGAGACAGAGTTAGATACCCTGGAAAGGATGTTTATTGATAGAGGGTATGATAGTGCTACAGTTAGAGCGCTAGCGTTTAATGACACTAGGGAGTCAAGACAATGCCTCTGGACCTATTACTCATGGACCCAATGTAGAATGCCTTGATAATGATCAACAGGGAATGGTAACAAATAATGTAAATGATATGACATATAGAACCTATATGCCTAGAAGAAATGTTACGAATAATAAAGGTAGACACCCCACCTCCTTTGTGACCAACTATACTAGCAATAATAAGACTAAGAGAGATAACACAGAAACATTGACATCTTCTAACAATGGATAACAAAATTGCCAATTTTGTTGGAACAGCACCAGTTTTTCATATAGAAATAGTCAGAATTTAAAACAACTATTATGTAATGACAAGAAAATAACGAAGAACAAAGACCAAAGGCTAGGGACGTACCCTTGTAGGCACTGTCTGTATGTAAAGTGTTGAGCAAGGAACAGCTATTTCAACATCCTACCCTAGATTTTGATTTTCAACCCAGATTCTATGCTGACTGCACTATTACGCATTTGGTATATTAGGATACATGTGACTCTTGCCCATGTTTTTACATGGGCAAAACTATCCATAAATTAAGAGACAGACTACTTAAACACCTCTCAGATATATGAAAGGGAGATATTAAAATGCACTAGCCAAACATCAGCTAGAGTTTCCTAAACACCAATTTACATTTAGGGTGCTACAGTGTATACATAAAACTCTGAGAGGAGGTGATGTGAACAACTACTTGGAACAGAATGAGTTAAAATGGATTTTAAGGATGCAAGCACACAGCTTTCCTAGTCTTAACAATTGTGTTAGTATTAAACCTGCCCTTAAGGGGCGGAAGTTAAAGAATCACAAGCATAAATTATTTGAGATGCAATATCCTCCTACTAATGGTGATGTCATTTTGGCTCCATTTTTCATTATTGTGATTGGTCAGTTTGTATTATAAATATAGTATGTACTGTTTTTTTAAATATGAGGATCTGAGGAAGCATTTGTTTTATGCGAAAGCGCTTGTCCTATATGTTTTCGAAGTACTGTTTTTATTAAAGTGGAGTAAATTCAACCGTGGTTATCCAGCAGGTTTTTTATGAAGATTTATTTTTTCTATCTGGATATTCAGTCTGCACTGGTGATTTTTTTCTTTAGTAAAAGCTCTACCTGTATCCAATGACCAGCATCAGTGGATTAAGGACAAAACCCTACTGGTAACCAATAAACTTTGCCTAAGGATTAGGGACAAAGTCCTACCTGTAACTAGTAAACAACACCTGATTATTAGGGACAAAGCCTTACATGTAAACTCTAAACAGTGCCTGAAGATTAGGGTCAAATAACGTACCTGTAACCAATAAATGGCACCTTTGGATTAGGGACAAAGCCCTTACTGTAACCAATAAACAGTGCCTGAGGGTTAGGGACAAGGACCTATGTGCAACACTAAAAAGCACCTGAGGATTTGGGATAAAGCCCTACCTGTAACCAGTAAATAACACCTGAGGATTACAGACAAAGCTGTACAGGCAACCACTAAACAGTGCCTTAGAGTTAGGGACAAAGCCCTCTCTGTAACCAATAAGCAGAGCCTGAGGATTAGGGAAAAAGCCCTACCTGTAACACTAAAAAGTCCTTGATTGTTAGGGACAAAGCCCTACCTGTAAATATTAAACAACTGCTAAGGATTTGGGATAAAGCAGAAGTTTCTCCACTCAGATAAAGCCGGTTATAATAAAGAAACCGCACATAAATATAAAAGAAGAATGTAATGGTACAAGTCTTTTGATACTAGCAAGTGTAGGTTTAAAAACAGGGTTTTACTTCAAGTGTCATAATAACGGTTAACTTTCTTTTATATTGATTAGGGACAAAGCCCTTCCTGTAACCACTAAACAACACCTGAGGATTAGGGACAAAGGCCTTCCTGTAACCACTAACTAAACTATGCCTGAGGATTAGGGACAAAGCCTTACCTATATCAACTAATCAGCACCTGACACTTGGGGAAAAGCTCTACCTGTAATCATGAAACAGTGCCTAAGGATTAGGGACAAAGCGCTACCTGTAACCACTAAACAACACCTCAGGAACAGGGGCAAAGCCCTAATTGTAACCAATAAACAGAGCCTGAGTGTTAGGGACAAATCCCAGCCTGTAAGCACTAAACAACACCTGATGATTAAGGACAATGCCCTTCCTGTAACCACTAAACACTGCATAACAATTAGGGACAAAGCTCTATCTGTAACTAGTAAACAACTCCTGACTATTAGAGACAAAAGCCTTTCTGTAATCAGTAAACAATGCTTGATGGTCAGAGACAACAATCTCCTTATATCCACTAAACAGCATCTGAGGCTTAAGGAGAATTCCCTTCCTATAACCACTAAACAGCACCTGAGGATTAGGGACAAAGCCCTACCTTTAAGCCCTAAACAGCACCTGAGGATTAGGGACAAAGCCCTACCTGTTACACTAAATAGCATGTAAGGATTAAGGAAAAAGCCCTACCTGTAACCACTAAGCAGCACCTGAGGATTAGGGACAAAGCCCTACCTGTAACTACTAAACAGCCCTAAGGATTAGGGACAAATTCCTACCTGTAACCAGTAAACAGTGCCTGACAATTATTGACAAAGCCATACCTGCAACAAGTAAACAGCGCCTGGCAATAAGGGACAAAGCCCTACCTGCAACAAGTAAACAGCGCCTGACAATTAGAGACAAAGCCCTAGTGGCAACCAGTAAACAGCACCTGAGGGTTAGGGACAAAGCCCTACCTGTAACCACTAAACAGCACCAAATGGTGGGTCTATATCACATCATTGAACGTACTATTTAGCAAAAGCTTATTAATCGAACACTAATAAGTGAAAATATTTAATATTGAAAGTTCATTTAAGTGAAATGTTTCACCGGATTAAAAACCAGTTGATCAACTGAGAAAAACAACACCAAACATAACCCATCATAGTGGGAGGGCTATGCCCCCACACCCCCACTAACTAAATATACCAACTCTGAGATCGCAGAGAGGGCAATTCCCTGATGATGGCTGACCGGTTGTTTTCCCATCAAAACTTTCACTTAAACAAACATTCGCTATTTAGTGTTTTCACTTATTAGTGTTCGACTAATGAGCATTCACTAAATAGTGCATTCAATGATATGATATAGACCCCCTGATAGTTAGAGGCAAAGCCTTACCTGTAACTACTAAACACCAGGTGATGATTAGGGACAAATCCCTACCTGTAACCAATAAACAGCAGCTGAGGATTAGGGACAAAGCCCTATCTGTAACCAATGACCAGCATCAGTGGATTAAGGACAAAGCCCTACTGGTAACCAATAAACTGCGCCTAAGGATTAGGGACAAAGCCCAAACTGTAACCAGTAAACACCAGATTATTAGGGACAAAGACCTACATGCAAACTCTAAACAGTGCCTGAAGATTAGGGACAAATACCTATCTGTAACCAAAAAACAGCACCTTAGGATTAGGGACAAAGCCCTAACTGTAACCAATAAACAGTGCCTGAGGGTTAGGGACAAGGCCCTATATGCAACACTAAAAAGCACCTGAGGATTTGGGATAAAGCCCTACCTGTAACCAGTAAACAACACCTGAGGATTAGAGACAAAGCTCTACAGGCAACCACTAAACAGTGCCTCAGAGTTAGGGACAAAGCCCTCTCTGTAACCAATAAACAGAGCCTGAGGATTAGGGAAAAAGCCCTACCTGTAACACTAAAAAGTCCCTGATTGTTAGGGACAAAGCCCTACCTGTAAATATTAAACAACTGCTAAGGATTAGGGATAAAGCAGAAGTTCCTACATTCAGATAAAGATGGTTATAATAAAGAAACCACAAATAAATATAAAAGAATGTAATGGTGAAAGTCATTTGATACTAGCAACTGTAAGTTTAAAAAAAGGTTTTTACTTCAAGTGTCATGGTGATGGTTAACTTTCTTTTAAATTGATTAGGGTCAAAGGCCTTCCTGTAACCACTAAACTATGCCTGAGGATTAGGGACAAAGCCTTACCTATATCAACTAATCAGCACCTGACAATTGGGGAAAAAAAGTCCTACCTGTAATCACTAAACAGTGCCTGAGGATTAGGGACAAAGGCCTTCCTGTATCCACTAAACTATGCCTGAGGATTAGGGGCAAAGCCTTACCTATATCAACTAATCAGCACCTGACAATTGGGGAAAAAGCCCTACTTGTAATCATGAAACAGTGCCTGAGGATTAGGGACAAAGCGTTACCTGTAACCACTAAACAGCACCTCAGGAACAGGGGCAAAGCCCTAATTGTAACTAATAAACAGAGTCTGAATGTTAGGGACAAAGCCCTACTTGTAACCAGTAAACAAAGGCTGAGGATTAAGGACAAAGCAGAAGTAGTTCTCCTACTCAGATAAAGCTAGTTATAGTATAAAAAAAAAAAAACACAAATAAATATAAAAGAAGAAGAATGTATTGGTGAAAGTCTTTTGATACTAGCAAGTGTACATTTAAAAAACGTTTTTTACTTTGTGTGTCATGGTGCTGGTTGACTTTCTTTTATATTGATTAGGGACAAAGCCCTTCCTCTAACCACTAAACAGCCCCTGAGTATTAGGGACAAAGCTCTACCTGTAACGACTAAACAGTGCCTGAGGATAAGGGACAAAGTCCTACCTGCAACCATTAAACAATGCCTGATGATTAGTATCCCAGCCCCACCTGCAACCAGTAAACACACCTGATGATTAGGGACAAAGCCCTACGTGCAGCTAATAAAGAACAACTGACAATTAGGATAAAGATAAGAAAACCGTAGGCCACAGACACTCAGACAGGTACAACAGCAAGTAAATGTGCAGTAAAATGCAAAACAGTACAAAAACTGTGGCTTAGCGCTTTCGTTTATGAAATATAAACTTCTTCAGATAAAACTACATTATTTTAACTCCATTTAAATAGCAGCAGGTAAAAAGTCAAATGGTAAAAATCACATGATCACCTGGTCACTGAGCTCTAGGCAAAGCAAAAAAATTAAAGTTTGAAAACCCATTTAAAAAAACAAATAAGACAGACAAAAAAACTTTAAATACTTCTTAAATAAGATTTAAATGACATTTAAATAAAACTACCTCTCCAAAGCCTTCAGTTTTAATAAACAGGAAATAGGCATAGATGTAAAACTATTAAGCCCTGGCCAGCTACCAGCATTAAATTGCAGTATACAATTCTCATTTTTGTAAATGAGCGCCTGAGGATTAAGGACAAAGCTTTACCTCTACACCACTAATAAGTGCCTGAATATTGAGGACAAACCCTACCAGTAATCACTAAACAGCACCTGATGATTAGGGAAAAAGTGCGACCTTTAAACATAAATGACTCTAGAAAGTTTGGGAAAAACCCCACCTGTAACCAATAAATTGTGCCTGAAAACTAGGGATGAAGCTTTACCTGCAACCACTAAACACCACCTGAGGTTTAGGGACAAAGCCCTACCTGTAACCACTAAACAGCACCTGTGGGTTAGGGACAAAGCTCTACCTGTAACCATGAAACTGCACCTGAGGATTAAGGACAATGCTCTACATGTAACCATTAACAGCATCTGAGGACTAGGGACAAAGCCCTATCTTTTACCACTGAACAGTGCCTGAGGATTACAGACAGAGTCCTACCTGTAATCAATAAACAGCACCTGAGGATTAGAGACAAAGCCCTAACTCTAAGCAGCATCTAAGACTTATGGACAAAGCCCTACCTGTAACCACTAAATGGGGCCTGAGGATTAGGGACAAAGCCCTACCTGTAACCAGTAAACAAAATATGAGGATTAGGGACAAAGCCCTAACTCTGACCAATAAACAGCACCTAAGAGTTAGGGAAAAAGCCCTACCTGTAACACTAAAAAGCACCTGAGGGTTAGGGACAAAGCACTACCTGTAAACAGTAAATATTGCCTGAGAATTAGGGACAAAGCCCTACCAGTAACCACTAAAAAGCACATGAGGATTAGGGGCAAAGCCCTACCTGTAAGCACCAAACAGCACCTGAGGATTATGGACAATCCCCAACCTGTAACCACTAAACAACACCTGAGGATTAGGGACAAAGCCCTACCTGCAAACAGTTAGCAACACCTGACAATTAGTGACAAAGCCCTACCTGTAATGTTAAACAATGCCTGACAATTAGGGACAAAGTCCTACCTGCAACCAATAAACAATGCCTGACAATTAGGGACAAAGTCCTACCTGCAACCAATAAACAACGCCTGCCAATTAGTGACAAACCCTAGCTGCAACACTAAGCAATGCCTGATGATTAGGGACAAAGCCCTGCCCTACCACTAACCACTAAACAATGCCTGAGGGTTATTGACAAAATGTTAACTATAACCACTAAACAGCACCTGAGGATTAGGGACAAAGCACTACCTATAACAACTAAGGATTACAGAGAAAGCCATACCTGCTGCAACCATTAAAGACTGCATAAGGATTAGGGACAAAGCCCTACCTGTAACTAGTTAACAGCACCTGCCGATTAGGGACAAAGATGTACCTGCAACCAGTAAACAACGCCTGATGATTAGGGAGAAAGCTCTTGCTGCAAACACTAAAGAGTGAATCACAGTTAAGGACAAAGCCCTACCTGCAACCACTAATCAGTACATAAGGCTTAGGGACAAAGCCCTAACTCTAACCACTAAACAGAGCAAGAGGATTAGTGACAAAGCCCTACCTCTAACCACTAAACACCATCTGACGATTAGAGACAAAGCCTTACCTGTAACCACTAAACACTGCATAAGAATTAGGGACAAAGCTCTATGTATAACCAGTAAACAATGCCTCATGATTAGGAAGAAAGGCCTACCTGTAACCAGTAAACAACACTTGATAGTTAGTGACAATGATTTCCCTGTATCCACTAAACAGCACCTGAGGTTTAAAGAGAATGCCCTTCCTGTAATCACTAAACAGCATGTGAGGATTACAGACAAAGCACTACCTATAACCACTAAACAGTGCCTAAGGATTAGGGACAAAGCCCTACCTGTAACTACTAAATTGCCCTGAGGATTAGGGACAAAGCCCTACCTGTAATCACTAAAGAGCACCTAAGGATTAGGGAAAAATCCCTACCTGTAACCAGTAAAGAATGCCTGACAATTAGGGACAAAGACCTACTTGCAACCTGTAAGCAATGCCTGATGATTAGGGACAATGAACTAGTTGTAACAAGTAAACAGTGCCTGAGGGCTAAGGACAAAGCCCTTCCTGTAATGACTAAACAGCACCTGAGGATTAGGGACAAAGACCTACCTGCACCTATGAAACACCTGACAATTCAGGACAAAGCGATACCTGCAACCAGTAAACAATGCCTGATAATTAGTGACAAAACCCTACCTGTAACACTAAACAATGCCTGACGATTAGGGACAAAGCCCTACTTGCAACGAGTAAATACTGCAAGGCAATTAGGGACAAAGTTCTACCTGTAACCAGTAAACAATGCCTGATGATTAGGGATCAAGTCCTATCTGTAACCAGTAACATTGCCTGAGGAATAGACACAAAGCCCAATCTGTAACCAGTAAACAATGCCTGATGGTTATAGACAGAAAGCTAACTTTAACCATTAAGCAGCACCTGAGAATTAGGGATAAAGCCCTACCTATAACAACTAAGGATTACAGACAAAGCCCTCCCTGTAACCACTAAGGAACGCCTAAGGATTAAGGACAAATCCCTAGCTGTAACCAGTAAACAATACCTGACAATTAAGGAGAAAGCCCTACCTGCAACCAGTAAACAGCATTTGAGGGTTAGGGACAAAGCCCTAGCTGCAACCAGTAAACAGCATTTGAGGGTTAGGAACAAAGCCCTACCTGTAACCACTAAGGAGCACCTAAGGATTAGGGACAAAGCCCTACCTGTAACCACTAAGGAATGCCTAACGATTAGGGACAAATCCCTACCTGTAACCAGTAAACAATGCCTGACAATTAAGGAGAAAGCCCTACCTGCAACCAGTAAACAGCACTTGAGGGTTAGGGACAAAGCGCTACCTGTAACCACTAAGGAGTGCTTAAGGATTAGGGACAAATCCCTACCTGTAACCAGTAAACAATGCCTGACAATTAAGGAGAAAGCCCTACCTGCAACCAGTAAACAGCACTTGAGGGTTAGGGACAAAGCCCTACCTGTAACCACTAAGGAGTGCTTAAGGATTAGGGACAAATCCCTACCTGTAACCAGTAAACAATGCCTGACAATTAAGGGGAAAGCCCTACCTGCAACCAGTAAACAGCACTTGAGGGTTAGGGACAAAGCCCTACCTGTAACCACTAAGGAGTGCTTAAGGATTAGGGACAAATCCCTACCTGTAACCAGTAAACAATGCCTGACAATTAAGGAGAAAGCCCTAGCTGCAACCAGTAAACAGCACTTGAGGGTTAGGGACAAAGCCCTACCTGTAACCACTAAGGAGTGCCTAAAGATTAGGGACAAAGCCCTACCTGTAACCACTAAGGAACACCTAAGGATTAAGGACAAATCCCTAGCTGTAACCAGTAAACAATGCCTGACAATTAAGGAGAAAGCCCTAGCTGCAACCAGTAAACAGCACTTGAGGGTTAGGGACAAAGCCCTACCTGTAACCACTAAGGAGTGCCTAAGGATTAGGGACAAAGCCCTACCTGTAACCACTAAGGAACGCCTAAGGATTAAGGACAAATCCCTAGCTGTAACCAGTAAACAATACCTGACAATTAAGGAGAAAGCCCTGCCTGCAACCAGTAAACAGCATTTGAGGGTTAGGGACAAAGCCCTACCTGTAACCACTAAGGAGTGCCTAAGGATTAGGGACAAATCCCTACCTGTAACCAGTAAACAATGCCTGACAATTAAGGAGAAAGCCCTACCTGCAACCAGTAAACAGCACTTGAGGGTTAGGGACAAAGCCCTACCTGTAACCACTAAGGAGTGCCTAAGGATTAGGGACAAATCCCTACCTGCAACCAGTAAACAATGCTTGACAATGAAGGAGAAAGCCCTACCTGCAACCAGTAAACAGCACTTGAGGGTTAGGGACAAAGCCCTACCTGTAACCACTAAGGAGTGCCTAAGGATTAGGGACAAATCCCTACCTGCAACCAGTAAACAATGCTTGACAATGAAGGAGAAAGCCCTACCTGCAACCAGTAAACAGCACTTGAGGGTTAGGGACAAAGCCCTACCTGTAACCACTAAGGAGTGCCTAAGGATTAGGGACAAATCCCTACCTGCAACCAGTAAACAATGCTTGACAATGAAGGAGAAAGCCCTACCTGCAACCAGTAAACAGCACTTGAGGGTTAGGGACAAAGCCCTACCTGTAACCACTAAGGAGTGCCTAAGGATTAGGGACAAATCCCTACCTGCAACCAGTAAACAATGCTTGACAATGAAGGAGAAAGCCCTACCTGCAACCAGTAAACAGCATTTGAGGGTTAGGGACGAAGCCCTACCTGTAACCACTAAGGAACGCCTAAGGATTAGGGACAAAGCCCTACCTGTAACCACTAAGGTACGCCTACAGATTAGGGACAAAGCCCTACCTGTAACCACTAAACAACACCTAAGGATTAAGGACAAATCCCTACCTGTAACCACTAAAGACCGCCAGAGGATTAGGGACAAAGCCCTAGCTGTAATAAATAAACAGCAACTGACAATTAGGGACAAAGCTGTACCTGCACCAATAAACAATGTCTGACAATAAGGGGGAGAGCTCTTGCTGCAACCACTAAAGGGCAAATCAAGGTTAAGGACAAAGCCCTACCTGCAAACACTAAACAGCATATAAGGCTTAGGTACAAAGTCCGAACTCTAACCACTAAACAGAGCATGAGGGTTAGGAACAAAGCCTTACTTCTAACCACTAAGCACCATCTGACAATTAGGGACAAAGCCCTACCTGTAAACACTAAACACCATCTCACAATTAGGGACAAAGCCTTACCTGTAATCACTAAACAATGCATAAGAATTATGGACAAAGCTCTACATATAACCAGTAAACAACACCTCATGATTAGGGACAAAGGCCTACCTGTAACCAGTAAACAACACTTGATAGTTAGTCACAACAATTTCCCTGTATCCACTAAACAGCATATGAGGACTAGGGCAAAGCCCTTTCTTTAACTACTAAACACCACCTGACAATTAGAGACAATGCCCTGCCTGTAGCCACTAAACACCGCCTGACGATTAGGAACAAAGCCCTACCTGTAACCACTAAACATTGCATGACAATTAGGGACAAAGCTCTAAATGTAAGCAGTAAACAACACCTGACGATTAGGGACAAAGGCCTACCTGTAACCACTAAACAACGCTTGATGGTTAGAGACAACGATCTCCTTGTATACATAAACAGCATCTGAGGGTAAAGGAGAATTCCCTACCTGTAACCATTAAATAGTGCCGGAGGGTTAGTGACAAAGCCCTACCTGTAACCACTAAACAGCAACTGAGAACTAGGGGTTAAGCCCTACCTGTAACTGCTAAACAGTGCCTGATGATTAGAGGCAAAGCCCCAACACTATCCACTAAGGATTAGGGATAGACCCCTGCTTGTAATCACTATACAACACCTGAAGATTAGAGACAAAACCCTTCTTGTAACCACTAAAACGTGTCTGAGGATTAGGGACAAACCTCAACCTGTAACCTTTAAACAGTAGCTGAGGATTACGGGACAAAGCCCTACCTGTAACAACTAAACAGCATCACAGGATTAGGGACAAAGTCCTATCTGCAACCATTAAACAATGCCTGATGATTAGGGACAAAGCTCTACCTGCAGCCACTAAACAACGCCTGACAATTAATGACAAAGCCCTACCTGTACACTAAACAATGCCTGACAATTAAGGACAAAGCTCTACCTGTAACCAGTAACATCATTTGATTAATAGGGACAAAGCCCTACCTGTAACCAGTAAACAACTCCTGATGGTTATGGACAAAACCCTAACTGTAACCACTAAACAGCACTTGAGGATTAGGGACAAAACCATACCTGCAATGAGTCAACAACACCTGATGATTAGGGACCAATAAACAGCACCTAAAGATTAGGGAGAAAGTCCTACCTGTAGCCACTAAGGATTATGGACAAAGCCCCGACTGTAACCACTAAACACTGCATGACAATTAAGGGCAAAGTTCTATCTGTAACCAGTAAACAACGTCTGATGATTAAAGAAAATGGCTTACCTGTAACCGGTAAACAGCATTTAATGGTTAGAGTAAACTTTCTCCCTGTATCAACTAAGCAGCACCTGAGGGTTAAGCAGAATGCCCTACCTTTAGCCATTAAAAAGCACCTGAGGATTAGGGCAAAGCCCTAACTCTATCCACTAAGGATTAGGGACAAAGCCCTACCTGTAATCACTAAACAGTGACTGAGGATTAGGGGTTAAGCCCCACCTGTAACCAGTAAACACCACCCGAGGATTAGGGACAAAGTCTTACCTGCAAGCACCAAACATCACCTGAGGATTATGGACAAACCCCAACCTGTAGCCACTTAGCAACACCTGAGGATTAGGGACAAAGCCCTACATGCAACCATTAAACAATGCCTGATGATTAGGTACAAAGCCCTGCCTGCAGCCAGTAAACAATGCCTGACAAACAGTGACAAAGCCCTACCAGTGCACTAAACTATACGTGATGATTAGGGACAAAGCCCTAGCTGTAACACTAAAGAATGCCTGACGACCTAACTTTAACCAGTAAATTAGGGATAAAGCCCTACTTGTAAGCAGTAACATTGCCTGATGAATAGGGACAAAGCCCTACCTGTAAGCAGTAACATTGCCTGACGAATAGGGACAAAGCC
The DNA here is from genome assembly GCF_019279795.1 of Protopterus annectens. NCBI lineage: Eukaryota > Metazoa > Chordata > Ceratodontiformes > Protopteridae > Protopterus > Protopterus annectens. The sequence continues at coordinate 373,390,906 of NC_056743.1, forward strand.
CTACCCGTAACCAGCAAACAATGCCTGATGGTTATGGACAAAACCCTAACTGTAACCATTAAACTTTAACCAGTAAATTAGGGATAAAGCCCTACTTGTAAGCAGTAACATTGCCTGATGAATAGGGACAAAGCCCTACCTGTAAGCAGTAACATTGCCTGACGAATAGAGACAAAGCCCTACCTGTAACAACTAAGGATTATGGACAAACCCCTATCTGTAAACACTAAAGAACACTTGAGGATTACGGACAAAGCCCTACCTGTACCAGTAAACAGCGCCTGCCAATTTGGGACAAAGCCCTACCTACAACGAGTAAACAATGCCTAACGATGAGGGAGAAAACTCTAGCTGCAACCACAAAAGAGTGAATGATAGTTAGAGACAAAGCCCTACCTGCAACCACTAAACACCGCCTGACGATTAGGAAAAAAGCCCTACCTGTAACCATTAAACACTGCATGACAATTGCGGACAAAGCTCTACTTGTAACCAGTAAACAAAGCCTGACAATTAGGAACAAAGGCCTACCTGTAATCGGTAAACAATGCTTGATGGTTAGTGACAACAATCTCCTTGTATCCACTAAACAGCATCTGAGGGTTAAGGAGAATGCCCTTACTGTAACAACTAAACAGCACCTTAGGGTTAGGGACACAGCCCTACTTATAACCACCAAACAGCGACTGAGGGTTGGAGGATAAGCTCTAATTGCAGCTACTAAACAGCAACTAAGGATTAGGGACTAAACCTTACCTGTAATCATTGAACAGTGCCTGAGGATTAGGGGCAAAGCCCTAACTCTATCAAGTAAGGATTAGGGACAAAGTCCTACCTATAACCACTAAACAGTAACTGAGGATTAGGGGCTAAGCCCTACCCGTAATCATTGAACAGTGCCTGAGGATTAGGGGCAAAGCCCTAACTCTATCAGGTAAGGATTAGGGACAAAGTCCTATCTATGACCACTAAACAGTAACTGAGGATTAGGGGCTAAGCTCTACCTGTAATCATTGAACAGTGCCTGAGGATTAGGGGCAAAGCCCTAACTCTATCAAGTAAGGATTAGGGACAAAGTCCTACCTATAACCACTAAACAGTAACTGAGGATTAGGGGCTAAGCTCTACCTGTAACTGCTAAACAGCGACTGAGGATTAGGGGCTAAGCCCTACCCGTAACCACTGAACAGCACCTGAGGATTAAGGACAAAGCCCTAATTCTATCAAGTAAGGATTAGGGACAAAGCCCTACCTATAACCAGTAAACAGCGCTTGCCAATTAGGGACAAAGCCTTACCTACAATGAGTAAACAATGCCTAACAATGAGGGAAAAGCTCTAGCTGCAACCACTAAACAGCACATAAGGTTTACGGACAAAGCCCTACATCGAACTACTAAACATCACATAAGGACTGAGAACAAAGCCCTTCCTGTAACCACTAAATACCACCTGACAATTAGGAACAAAGCACTACCTGTAAACGCTAAACACTGCATGACAATTAGGGACAAAACTCTACTTGTAACCAGTAAACAATGCCTGATGATTAGGGACAAAGGCCTACCTGTAATCAGTAACCAATGCTTGATGGTTAGTGACCATTTCCTTGTATCCACTAAACAGCATCTGAGGGTTTAGGAGAATGCCCTTACTGTAACCACTAAACAGTACCTGAGGGTTAGGGACAAAGCCCTAACTCTATCAAATAAGGATTCAGGACAAAGACCTATCTATAACCACTAAGCAGTGACTGAGGATTAGGGGCTAAAACTGTACCTGTAACCACTAAACAGCAACTGAGGATTAGGGGCTAAGCCCTATCTGTAACCATTGAGCAGTGCTTGAGGATAAAGGACAAAGCCCTAACTCTATCAAGTAAGGATTAGGGACAAAGCCCTACCTATAACCACTAAACAGCACCCGAGAATTAGGGACAAAGCCCTGCCTGTAACCACTAAACAGCTCATGAGTATCAGGGACAAAGTCCTACCTGTAACCACTAAACAGAGCTTGAGGGTTAGGGATAGAGCCCTGCCTGTAATGACTAAACAGCGACTGAGGATTAGGGGCTAAGCCCTACCTGTAACCACTAAACAGCGACTGAGGATTAGAGGCTAAGCCCCACCTGTAACCACTGAACAGCACCTGAGGATTAGGGACAAAGCCCTAACTCTATCAAGTAAGGATTCAGGACAAAAACCTATCTATAACCACTAAACAGTGACTGAGGATTATGGGCTAAGCTGTACCTGTAACCACTAAACAGCAACTGAGGATTAGGGGCTAAGCCCTACCTGTAACCACTGAACAGCGCCTGAAAATTAAGGGCAAATCCCTAACTCTATCAAGTAAGGATTAGGGACAAAGCCCTACGTATAACCACTAAACAGCACCTGAGGATTAGGGACAAAGCCCTGCCTGTAACCACTAAACAGCTCATGAGTATCAAGGGCAAAGTCCTACCTGTAACCACTAAACAGAGCTGGAGGATTAGGGACAAATCCCTACCTACAACCACTAAAGAGTACCTAAGAATTGGGGACAATCCTTACCTATAACCATTAAACACCACCTGACAATTAGGGACAAAGCCACCTGCAACTAGTAAAGAATGTCTGATGATTAGGGACAAAGCTCAAGATGCAACCAGTATACAACACCTGAGGGTTAGAGACCAAGCCCTATCTGTAACCACTAAATGGCACCTGATAATTAGGGGCAAAGCCCTACCTGTAACCACTAAACAGTGCATGATGATTAGGGGCAAATCCCTACCTGTAACCACTAAACAGTGCATGATGATTAGGGGCAAATCCCTACCTATAACCACTAAACAGCTCCTGAGGAATAGGGACAAAGCCCTACCTGTAACCACTAAATAGCATGATTAGGGCCAAAGCCCTACCTATATCCATTAAACAGTGCCTCAGGATTAGGGACAAAACCCTACATTAACCACTAAACATCACCTGTGGTTTAGGGACAAAGCCCTACCTGTAACAAATAAACAGTGTCTAAGAATTAGGGAAAACCCTACCTGTAACCAATAAATAGTCCCTAATGATTAGGGAAAAGCTCTAACTGTAATGCTAAAAAGCACCCAAGGGTGAGGGACAAAGCCCTACCAGTAAACTGTAAACAATGCCTGAGGTTTAGGGACAAAGCCCTACATGTACCTACTAAACAATGCCTGAGGATTAGGGACACACTGCTAGCTGTAACCACTAAACAGCACCTGATGGTTAGGGGCAAATCCCTACCTGTAACCATTAAACAGCAGTTGAGGAATAGGGAGAAAGCCCTACTTGTAACCAATATACAGTGCCTGATGATTAGGGATAAAGCTCTCTGTTTAACCACTCACCAGCAACTGGGGATGGGTGACAAACTACCTGTAATCACTAAACAGCACCTGAGGATTAGGGAGAAAGCCCTACTTGTAACAATGCCTGACTATTTGGGACAAAGCCCTAACTGTAACCAATAAACAGCACCTCAGAGTTAGAGACAAAGCCCTACATGTAACACTAAAAAGTGCCTGAGGGTTAGGGACAGAGTCGTACCTGTAACCCTGATTCTTCCAATAGAGCAAGGTGGACTAGGATTACCCAATTTGAGGGGGTAGTTTTGAGCAACATAGTTAAGGCTCTTACATAGCACAAGCAGAAAACTATAATTCAAAGTGGAAAGTAATTATGATGATACGGGGGGGGCTCAAGAAATAAGGATAGACTGGGATGTTGGATGCAGACTCTTAAGGAGAACAACAACAATCATACAGAGAATTATATTCATAAAATAACAGGGAGAAGTCTAAGAACTAAACCAGCATGAGAATGGAGAAGAAATCTTACCGATAGGGATGACTGTGGTCAGCGATACAGATAATAGGCAAGAGGGGGCTGGAAGTTACTGGAGAAAACTGGCAAAGGAACCAAGGTATCTGGAGCAAATAACTAGAAAGGGAAAGGTAATAGAATGGGAAGAGGCGGATAATTTATTTGGACTGTAGGTTAGAGATTGCCTTCTCTATCAAGGATTGATATCAGAGTATAGGCAAATAGAAAGAAATAGGAGGCTCTTAAATGAAAGACCAGCACTGGTAGAGTTTTTAATAGATTCTAGAACAGAAACTGGAATAATTAGTAGAGCATATAAAATATTGCATGACAACTATAACAATAAATCAGAGGAGCTTAGAAAGGATTGGGAAGAGTGACTGGAAAAGCAATTCACAGAGACAATGGGGGAATATATGTGCATCTCCCAAATATCCAACAAAGTCTAGAAGATTTAGGATCTTTACCTGGAAGTGTTTACATGGGTATTTTTATACCCCAAATAGACTCCAAAGAATTTTTCCTCAAGTGGATATCAAATGTTGGAAGTGTGATGGGCAGGAAAGAGCTGGCTGCGAACATATTTTTTGGGAGTGTAATGAGCTGGCAGACTTTAGGGATTCCCTGCAGACTGCTGTGTTGGAAATGCTGGGTAAGCAGATTGGATTGAATGGGGAGATTTTTTTTTTAGCTGTGATACAGAATCGCAATCACCTAGACATAGTAAAAAATGCGGAGTCTAATTATGGTGGCTGCCAAAAAAAGCAATTGTTAGAAAATGGAAATCAAAGTCTAGAATAACTTTACTAGAAGCAATGAATATAATAACAGAGATAAAACAACTGGAATTTGGATCTTTAGAAATGGGAAGGAGCTAGCTACAAAGGAAAAATGGCAATTGTAGGAACAATATATACAGAGAAGGAATGAGGTTTAAGAATCAGGATTTAAATGAGCCATACAATTCTTAACTGAAAATGTCTGGATAGATTATATACGTGATGTATAATGTTTGCAATTACAGTTGTTTCAGTGGTGTATGATGTTTGCAACTAAAGTGGTGTCAATGTTGTTTTTCATTTTTATAAATGTAAGATTGCCTATGTCATGTATGATAATTTAATAAAGATGTTTACTGGAAAAAAAGCCCTACTTGTAACCACTGACCAGCACCAGTAGATTAAGGACAAACCCCTACTTGCAACCACTAAACTGTGTCTAAGGATTAGGGACAAAGCACTACCTGTAACCAGTAAACAATGCCTGAGAGTTAGGGACAAAGCCCTACCTGTAACCACAAAACAGCACCTGAGGGTTAGAAACAAAGCCTTACCTGTAACCACTAAACAGCTCTTGAGGATTAGGGACAAAGCCCTACCTGTTACCACTAAACAGCACCTAAGGATTATGGACAAAGCCCTACCTGTAACAAATAAACAGCATCTGAGGATTAGGGACAAAGTCCTACCTGTAACCACTAAACAATGCCTGAAGACAAGGGTCAAATCCCATCTGTAACCAATAAACAGTGCCTGAGGATTCAGGAAAAAGGCCTACCTGTAACTAAAAACAGCACCTAAGGGTTAGAGACAAAGCCCTATCTGTAACACTAAAGCACCTGATGGTTAAGGACAAAACCCTAACTGTAAACAGTAAACAATGTCTGAGGATTATGGACAAAGCCCCAGGTGTAACCAGTCAAATTGACTTAGCTTGGTTTTTCTGATTGTTTTCTTAGAAGCTGGCCTGGTCCAGTTTTTCTGGCTCACAACCTTGTACTACTTTCTGTCAATCCCTCTCCCCCACCTTGAGCCTGCATGCCTCCCTCCCAGTCCTGCTTAATTACAGAGCAATCAAAAAAAACCTGATGTAGCAAGGCACCATCTTTTGGCAACTTTTCTGCCCTTGTTTCATCCCCAGTAGTGTGCTTGCAAATACCATATTTTCTCCCACCTGCTGTCATATTTAATAGTATATACTTGCCTTCTTTACTATAGTTTATTTCTTTCTTCCCAACTTCTACCATATTTAAAATGATACACTTGCCTTCTTCACCCCAATAAAACACATACAGTCTGTCTAGGTGCTTTTTTGCTCCTCTTCCTACCTGTGTGGAGATAGTTTTGTTGCTGGATTCTTGGGCTGTTAGGGCTTCTGAGGTCCAGCTCAACAGAAAGAGTGACGGTGTTGCATTAATATATCAAACCTTCCTAAAGCTCACTTCTTACCCCAAACCAGTCCCTACCTTTCAAAACTTTCTCCTAACAACTCTTCAAATAAACAACAATAAAAACCTATCGCAGTAGTCTATATCTTCCCAGGCCAGAACATTCCCACTTTAGAGGAATTTCTATCATGGATTAACCTGTGAGAGAGTGGTGATTGGAGCAGATTTCAATGGGCATGTTGGTGAAGGAAACAGAGGGGATGAGGAAGTAATGGGTAGGTATGGTGTTAAACAAAGGAATACAGGTCAGATGGTAGTGGATTTTGCGAAAAGGATGGACATGGCTGTGATGAATATGTATTTTAAAAAGAGGGAGGAGCATAGGGTGATATACAAGAGTGGAGGAAGATGCACACAGGTGGATTATATCTTGTGTAGGAGGGCCAGTTTGAAGGAGATTGGAGACTGTAAAGTAGCGACCAGGGAAAGTGTAGTTAGGCAGCATAGGATGGTGGTTTGTAGGATGACGGTGATCAAGAGGAGGAGTGTGAGGGCAGCACCAAGGATCAAATGGTGGAAATTGAAAAAGGGTAATTGTGAGGTGGAGTTCAGGGATGAGTTAAGACAGGCACTGTGTGGCAGTGAAGAGTTACCAAATAGCTGGGTAACTACAGCAGAGCTAGTAAGGGAGACGGCTAGAAAGGTGCTTGGTATGACATCTGGACAGAGGAAGGATGACAAGGAGACATGGTGGTGGAATGAAGAAGTACAGGAGAGTATACAGAGAAAGGTTGGCAAAGAAGAAGTGGGATTGTCAGAGAGATGAAGAAAGTAGACAGGAGTATAAGGAGATGAGATGCATGGCAAAGAGAGAGGTGGCTAAGGATAAGGCATATGAAGAGTTGTATGAAAGGTTGAACACTAAGGAGGGAGAAAAGGACCTGTACCAACTGGCTAGACAGGGGGACCGAGCTAGGAAATATGTGCAGCAGGTAAAGGTGATAAAGGATAATGAGGGAAACATACTCAAGCGAGGAGAGTGTGTTGAGGAGATGGAAAGAGTAATTTGAGGGGTTGATGAATGAAGAGAATGAGAGGGAGAGAAGGTTGGATGATGTAGGGATAGTGAATCATGAAGTACAATGGATTAGCAAGGAGGAAGTAAGGATAACTATGAAGAGAATGAAGAATGGAAAGGCTGTTGGCCCAGATGACATACTGTGGAAGCATGGAGGTGTTTAGGTGAAATGGCAGTAGAGTTTTTAACCAGATTGTTTAATGAAATCTTAGAAAGTGAGAGGATGCCTGAGGAATGGAGAAAAAGTGTTTTGGTACCGATTTTTAAGAATAAGGGTGATGTGCAGAGCTTTAGTAACTATAGAGGGATTAAATTGATCAGTCAGAGCATGAAGTTATGGGAAAGAGTAGTGGAAGCTAGGTTAAGAAGGGATGTGATGATTAGTGAACAGCAGTATGGTTTCATGCCGGAAAAGAGCACTACAGATGCGATATTTGCTTTGAGAGTGTTGATGGAGAAGTACAGAGAATGTCAGGAGGAGTTGCATTGTGTTTTTGTAGACTTAGAGAAAGCATATGACAGGGTGCCTAGAGAGGAGTTGTGGTACTGTATGAGGAAGTCTGGAGTGTCAGAGAAGTATGTAAGAGTGGTACAGGATATGTACAAGGGTAGTGTGACAGGGGTGAGGTCTGCGGTGGGAGTGATGGATGCGTTTAAGGTGGAGGTGGGGTTACATCAAGGATCAGCTCTGAGCCCTTTCTTATTTGCAATGGTGATGGACAGGTTGACAGACGAGATTAGACAGGAGTCCCCGTGGACTGTGATGTTTGCAGATGACATTGTGATCTGTAGTGAGAGTAGGGAACAGGTGGAGGAGACCCTGGAGAGATGGAGATATGCTCTAGAGAGAAGAGGAATGAAGTTCAGCAGGACTAAGACAGAATATATGTGTGTGAATGAGAGGGAGGATAGAGGAATGGTGAGGATGCAAGGAGTAGAGGTGGCAAAGGTGGATGAGTTTAAATACTTGGGGTCAATAGTTCAGAGTAACGGTGAGTGTGGAAGAGAGTACAGGCAGGATGGAGTGGGTGGAGAAGAGTATCAGGACTGATTTGTGACAGATGAGTACCTGTAAGAGTGAAAGGGAAGGTCTACAAGAGGGTAGTGAGACCAGCTATGTTATATGGGTTGGAGACAGTGGCATTGACAAAAAGGCAGGAGTCAGAGCTTGATGTGGCAGAGTTAAAGATGTTAAGATTTCCACTGGGTGTGACGTGGGTGGACAGGATTAGGAATAAGTATATTAGAGGGTCAGCCCAGGTTGGAAGGTTTGGAGACAAAGCCAGAGAGACAAGATTACATTGGTTTGGACATGTGCTGAGGAGGAATGCTGAGTATGTTGAGAAAAAGATGCTAAGGATGAAGCTACCAGGTAACAGGAAAAGAGAAAGGCCTAAGATAAGGTTCATGTATGTGGTGAGAGAGGACATGCAGGTGGTTGATGTGACAGAGCAAGATGCAGAGGACAGGAAGAAATGGAAACAGGTGATCCGCTGTGGCGACCCCTAATGGGAACAGCTGAAAGAAGATGATGATTAACCTAAACATATCAAATGAAACTATAATCTTAGGAGATACAAATATTAAGTGGCAAAATCTTACCTGCAATTTCCCAGCCAACAGCATAAATTTACACAACTTTACTCAGCTTATCAAAATTCCCATTCATGGCATATCTACAGGATCAGAATCTATCTTGGATTGGATATTAGTTACCCATCCCCATAATTACTCAAACTCTGGCACCCTATCCAACATACTAAGTGACCACCTCCCAGCATACACCCAGAGGACTCACCCTCATATAGTCAATACACACTCCTATAAAATATCCAGAAATCTTACCCACTTTGACCAAAATAAATTCTCAAGCATTCTAAAAATCCATAACTGGCTCCCACTAGAAACTCTCCCCCTAGACAAGGCAGTTAATTACTTTAATAAGCTCTTCTTGGATACTCTTAATAGCTTAGCTCCCATACATATCAAGTGAACAAAAGTGAATCGCCCCATGGCAAACAAAACTGACCAAACAAAGCATCCTTCATAGAGACAAGGCATGGAAAACTTGGCAAAAAGATAGAACACAACAAAATGAAATTAATTTCAAACTACTAAGAAATATAGCCAAGAAGCTAGTAAAACAAGATAAAAAAATATATATTTCTTCTCTAAGCTAACAACCTTACAAAATAATCCAAAGAAATTCTGGAAGTCAGTCTCCACCCTTCTCAACCCTGGAACTCTACAGAAACACTCTCCTGCACCTGATAAGACCTCTCATCAGATTTCCCATGACTTTAATACCCACTTTATTACCACCATCCAAAAATTAATCAGACTCCTCAACAAGCCCAAACCAATACTCCCAGAATATTAATAATCTCATACAAAATGACATTGTATCACTCATTCCTGACAAAAATTAAATCCTTCTACAACTCATTTTCTATTCAACCAGTATATCTCTCATATGTAAACTATTAAAAAAACTCAAACTATGATCTCTTTACACAGACAACCTTCCCCCAGAATATTTACAACTAGCAGCAAATGCAACTGCAGATCCAGTTAGTATTCTTATAAACCGCTCTCTCGCAGGATACATCCCACATCTATGGAAAAAATCTATTATTACTCCACTACATAAAAGCGAAAACTCTGATGACCTCTGAAACTATCGCTCCATCTCTATACTTTCCCCACTATCCAAAATCCTTGAGAAGTGTGTACACACACAATTACTCAAGTACCTCATTGATAATAATCTTCCGTCTCCCACTCAACATGGCTTCCCGCCCAGAGCACAGCGATATTACAACCCTGCTCTCATTCACTGATACTGTCAACAAAGCCTTAGATACAAGTGACCCCACTTCAGTAATCCTACTGGATCTATCTAAGGCTTTTGACACAGTATCACATACTAAACATCTGATCCAATTAACAAAACTTGGCTGTGCCCCAAATCCCTCAACTAGTTTACATCATACCTGAACAATAGACAACAATCTGTAAAGTGGCATAACGTCCAGTCTGATTATCTGTCAAAAAATGAAGGAGTTCCATAGGGTTCCATTCTGGGACCATTACTCAAACATCTTTATTAACGACCTCCACAGTCTCTCAACTAGGTAAAATTATCCAATATGTTGACAATTTGACAATGATCTCTACTTCAAACAATTTCTCTGACCTCCTCACAGTTACTCAAAATGCTTTTACAGAGATTGAATCATGGCTAAACAATTCACAACTGTTGCTAAACACCAACAAAACTTCTATTATTCTCTTCAAAACCACCAGATATAGACTTCAAAATCTTATCTAAAGATGGAAATAAAAGAGAAATAGTAAAATCTGCCAAACTACTAGGCATTACAATACGACAACAAACTTACCTTTGAGACACACATTCTCAACGCAATAAAGAAAACACACTTTAAACCTGGCAAACTTTATCGTCATAAATTTTACATGGACAAAAACATCAAAACAAAACTGGCAAGTACCTTACTAATCCCTGCTCTACTTTATGGTAGTGCCATCTTTACTAACCTCAGCAATACACTTCAGTGTTGTTACTATAAAATAGCTAAATTTGCTTCAGGAAAGCCTAACTGTAAACACCACTGCCAATCAATCTCTGAACTGTACTGGTTAGATTTCCCAAACTATCTTTGCTATACCCAACTAATGCTAACCCATAAACTAATTTATAAAACAAATACCTGCCCAGCACTCTCATCAATACTACAAACATATTCCTTCACGTACCCTAAGATCCTCCAACAAACTGCTACTAAGTGTAACCAGGCTCAACGAAAGAGGTGGACAATGCTTGTTCTCCCATAGCATTGCTAAAAAAGGGAACTCCTTAACCTACCATATTACCCAAATAGACTGTATAAAGACATATAAAGTAGCATTAAAAATGTATTTCATATGTAACGTCATATGCACATGCAAATCAAATAAACCACCATAAAACCTTCACTACTTATTTCTAACCCAGTTCCATAGTTCAAAATAACTTTTACCATAACAGCAACACATCTCTACTACCGCCATAACTGTTCAGCAAGAACTGCCATGTTTTTTCATGCAACACCAAAAAGAAACAACTCAAGCTTTGTACTATACTACCAATTGTTATCTAAGTTTATATAAGTTCTGATACATACTGATAAGTTTTATATTGTCTGTGTATTCTACTTTTATAATTTTTTTATAAATTTTTGCATATTTCCACTTTTAAAAATGTTTTTGTCAATTGTCTATATTTTTATTTGACTATATTAATTGTGGAGCTTTTCTTACCAGGGCTTCACTGAAAATGGGTTCCTGACCCAGTGGACTTTTCCAATCAACAAATAAATAAATAAATATACAACACCTGAGAATTAGAGACAGCACCCTACCTGTAACCATTAAATAGCACCTGATGATTAGAGGCAAAGTCCTACCTGTAAGCACCAAACAGCACCTGAGAATTACAAACAACCCCCTACCTTTAAACACTAAACAGTACCTGAGAATTAGTGACAAAGCCCTTCCAGTAATCACTAAAATCATCTGAGGATTAGGGACAAAGCCCTTCCAGTAATCACTAAATCATCTGAGGATTAGGGACAAATTAGAGACAAAGCCCTTCCAGTAATCACTAAATCATCTGAGGATTAGGGACAAAGCTCTCCCAGCAACCATTAAACAGTACCTAACGATAACTGAGAAAACCCTACCTGTAACACTAAACAAGGCCTGACAATTAGGCCTACTTGTAGCTACTAAAGAATGCCTGATGATTAGGGATAAAGCCCTACCTGCAACTAATAAATGACACCTGACGATTAGGGAGAAAGCTCTAGCTGCAACCACTAAAGAGCTAATGACGGTTAGGGACAAAACCCTACCTGTAACACTAAACAATGCCTGACAATTAGGCCTACTTGTAGCGACTAAAGAATGCCTGATGATTAGGGATAAAGCCCTACCTGCAACTAATAAACAACACCTGACGATTAGGGAGAAAGCTCTAGCTGCAACCACTAAAGAGCTAATGACGGTTAGGGACAAAACCCTACCTGTAACACTAAATAATGCCTGACAGTTAGGCCTACTTGTAGCTACTAAAGAATGCCTGATGATTAGGGATAAAGCCCTACCTGCAACTAATAAACAACACCTGATGATTAGGGAGAAAGCTCTAGCTGCAACCACTAAAGAGCTAATGACGGTTAGGGACAAAACCCTACCTGCAACCACAAAACAGCACATGAGGATTAGGGACAAAGCTCTACCTGTAACCACTAAGGAGCGCCTAAGGTTTAGGGACAAAGCCCTCCCTGTAACCACTAAAGAACGCCTAAGGATTAAGGACAAATCCCTAGCTGTAACCAGTAAACAATACCTGACAATTAAGGAGAAAGCCCTACTTGCAACCAGTAAACAGCATTTGAGGGTTAGGGACGAAGCCCCAGCTGCAACCAGTAAACAGCATTTGAGGGTTAGGAACAAAGCCCTACCTGTAACCACTAAGGAGCACCTAAGGATTAAGGACAAAGCCCTACCTGTAACCACTAAGGAGTGCCTAACGATTAGGGACAAATCCCTACCTGTAACCAGTAAACAATGCCTGACAATTAAGGAGAAAGCCCTACCTGCAACCAGTAAACAGCACTTGAGGGTTAGGGACAAAGCCCTACCTGTAACCACTAAGGAGCACCTAAGGTTTAGGGACAAAGCCCTACCTGTAACCACTAAGGAGTGCCTAACGATTAGGGACAAATCCCTACCTGTAACCAGTAAACAATGCCTGACAATTAAGGAGAAAGCCCTGCCTGTAACACTAAACGTTTGACGATGAGGGACAAAGGCCTACCTGTAATGCTAAAAAATGCTGGATGATTAGGGGCAAAGTCCTAAGTTTAACCACTAAAGAATGCCTGACAGTTAGGGATAAATCCCTACCTGGAAGCAGTAACAATGCCTGAAGATTAAGGATAACACCCTACCTGTAACCAGTAAAAAAGGCCTGAAGGTTACGGACAAAGCCCTAACTGTAACCACTAACCAGTGCCTGAGGATAAGGGACAAAGCCCTACCTGTAACAACTAAGGATTAGGAACTAAGCCCTACCTGTAACTACTAAAGAACCCCTGAGGAGTAGGGACAAAGCCCTACCTGTAACAACTAAGGATTAGGAACTAAGCCCTACCTGTAACTACTAAAGAACCCCTGAGGAGTAGGGACAAAGCACTACCTGTAACAACTAAGGATTAGGAACTAAGCCCTACCTGTAACTACTAAAGAACCCCTGAGGAGTAGGGACAAAGCCCTACCTGTAACAACTAAGGATTAGGAACTAAGCCCTACCTGTAACTACTAAAGAACCCCTGAGGAGTAGGGACAAAGCCCTACCTGTAACTACTAAGGATTAGGAACTAAGCCCTACCTGTAACTACTAAAGAACCCCTGAGGAGTAGGGACAAAGCCCTAACTGTAACAACTAAGGATTAGGAACTAAGCCCTACCTGTAACTACTAATTAACCCCTGAGGAGTAGGGACAAAGCCCTACCTGTAACCAGGAAACAGCACCTGCTGATTAGACAAAGACCTACCTGTACCCACTAATGAGTGCCTGACAACTAGGGACAAAGCACTACCTGCAACCACTAAACAGCACATGAGGGTTAGGGACAAAGCCCTACCTGTAACCACTAAACAGAAACGGAGGATTAGGAGCTAAGCCCTAACTGTAACCAAGAAACAATGCCTGAGGATTACAGGCAAAGCCCTACCTGTAAGCAGTAAACAGCATCTGAGGATTAGGGAAAAAGCCCTGCCTAAAATCATTAAACAGCTCTTAAACCTTTGTCAAGTCTTCCATCCAATACCTTCAACTGACAAGACAGACAGCAGTGTCCATTAATTTAGTTACCACTTAATACAATTTGTAGTGACTCTCATTAATAATGATAAAAAATACAGAAACCTTCAGAATGCCCCTGATTCAAACATTTGGTCTAATACCATTTCCTACTTCCACTATTACAAATCTTCATAAGTCAAAATCAACCACACTTGCAGAATTTTAAAAGGCAGTATTGCATTTGCAGTCAAACCTGAGTTCTTGTAGCACTCAGTATGCAGTCTAAACTGTAACAATTGCTTGTTACATTTTAAAAGCAAAAAAAAAAATCTTTGTTTCTATTTAACTAAAATCTGAGCACAACAGCTCTCTGTGCAGGCAGTGTACAAACTGTACCGTCTGTTTGTGACATTTATAGGAAATTGTTTGTTAGAGTTTAAGACAATTTTTTTAAATGAATATTGGGAGGGTGGCCTAATGGTTAAGGTGTTTGGCCTTACAAACACAAGGTGCAGGGTTTGAGTCTCACAAGGGATAATTGGCTCGGCTTAAAATGGCTCGCAAGGGTAGTTAGCTTAGTACTAATCTATAAATCTAAAAAATATGTTGAAAGCAAGGTAGAAATAGAACCTGAATAGCTGAGGAAGGGAGGGTAGTGTGTGTCATGCATCTGGCCACCTGGTTGGTTTGCCAGTAGAATTTTTTTGCTGTTCAGTGGAAGAGCTGAGGGGGGTGGGGTGGCTGATTCATAGTACCGGCCCCATGGCACTGGTTGAACCAGCTACACTTCTGCTCCAAAGTAATAACTTATAAAGCTATTTACTGTATAATATTGTTAATGGAGCTTTTCTCACTTAACTTATAAAGCTATTTACTGTGTAATATTGTTAATGGAACTTTTCTCACTTAACTTATAAAGCTATTTACTGTATAATATTTTTAATGGAGCTTTTCTCACTTAACTTATAAAGCTATTTACTGTACAATATTGTTAATGGAGTTTTTCTCACGTAATAACTTATAAAGCTATTTACTTTATAATATTGTTAATGGAGCTTTTCTCACTGGGTCTCTAGTGAAAATGGTTTACATGCCCAGTTGTACTTTTTAGGAAGTAAATGCAAATAATAAATAACTCACCTGGATTTGTGGATTTATCTAACACTGCTCAATGCCTTAGATTATATCTTTTCAAATTTCACAGTTCACAAACACACTACAGCATATAGGCAGTTTGTAAAAAAATGTCTAAGGCTACAGAACACACCCAATCCCAATTTCCACCTTTATAAACAAGTCAATCCACAGGTTATCCCTGACTGGAATCTTCCTTCACGCTTTCTGTGTCGTTCTTCAGATGATCTTTCAAGTGAGGATCTAATTTCCTGCTTGTTAACTTTCAGTCAACCTTGGTTTGCTCAGAGTGCTATATGATGTAACTGCTTTGTGACCTCTTTTTATTATTATACTCAAATTTGGGCTAAACATGGTTATGCAAGCAACCCACCTGTCAGTTTAACAATGGTTTAAAAATAAAATCCTTATATTTCTTGACTGTCAGTTAAAACTTATGTGAAAATTTTCCAGCACTGCATACTGTAGTACCTGTCAACATGTTAATATTACTACACTTTTTTATTGTGAAGTATTAATTTTGTGAGAAAATAGTTTTTACATCATTAACTAGTTGAAGAAGTGTTTCTACACAGTGAAATGTGGTTTCAACTAGTGATATTGGTTGAGATGGGAGACTTTTCAGATATTAAGTAAAGCAACAAACAGCCACTAATTTTAAATACTAGATTTGGCAAAATGTTAAAACCTTGCCTGTGTTGGACAGAGCAGTGGTACAGTGGTTTGCATTGTCACCACAAAGCAAGATGTTCTCTGGTTTGATTCCCAAATGGGGTGCCTTCTGTGTGGAGTCTGTAAGTCCTCCCTGCATTTGTGTGGGCTTCCTCTGAGTGCACTGGTTTCCTCCCACATTACAAAGACATACTTCTGGGGTGTTTCTCCTCAGGCCTCTGCTGAAAATTGGCTCATTCTAAGTCGGACTTTCGCAGTAAACAAATGTCAAATAAATGAAATAAATAAATAAAAGAGAAAACTGTAACCTAGTGAGACAGATGCTTGCTACTGGTGTTAGGGGAGAACTGCATGAAAGAGACAGGTGCCTGTCATTTGGAGAGGAAGAATTGTACTTGCAGATACTCTCCATGACTCCCAGCTGGGGGATGCACTTTATGAAATATGACTGAGGAGGACAAGAGGACACCTAAAGACCAAATGAGGACATATTTGGGGTGTAAGAGAAACTGACTGCACAGTTTGCTTGAAGTTAAAATGTGAATGTAATGTTAGATTTTATGTTTTATTGCTAAGAAGTAAAGTTTTGATATAATTTGCATATTTGCTTCTGTAAATAATCGGTAAATAAAGGTCACAGAAGTAAACTCTCCAGTGTGCTTACCCACTACACTGATGGTTTATTAGGTATACAAAATGTGGTTATTTAATTTTATTGTTGCATTTTATTCATGCTTCACAGCCTGTAAGTGCACTACATTTGAGACTTGTTTCCTCAACCAAGTAGAAACCGAGACAGAGAGAGGCTGAAACAGACTGTGTTACATGCTCACTGGAGACTTTCAGGATATATATTGCAAGCCATGCTTTAGAACAGTATGGTGATGAATCAGTATGTGCTGTGTATTCAAGAGCAGATCAAAGAAATTGAAAGAAATGGAGCTGATCTACAGAAACAGACAGCTAATAAACAATGCTAAAAAAATCTCCTAGCTACTGAATCCTAGTTTAGAAATGAACAAATTAGAAAAGGTAACTTTTATGGGGAAATGTCGATGATTTGTCAGCTAAATTCAAATATATTCTAGGCATGTGCTGCACTTCACATCATGACAAGTCACAGTGAGATGCTTCTGTACATTTTCATTTGGGGTCTACATATAGGTATTAATATCGCTATCACTGGTCTACATATAGATATTAATATCGCTGTCACCTTTTGACAGACTAATGAAAGCTTCAGAGAATGAAACATGGACCTTCAACATATAGGTATTAATATCGCTATCACTGGTCTACATATAGATATTAATATCGCTGTCACCTTTTGACAGACTAATGAAAGCTTCAGAGAATGAAACATGGACCTTCAACATATAGGTATTAATATTGCTATCACCTTTTGACAGACTAATGAAAAGCTTCAGAGAATTAAACATGGACCTTCAGATATATACTTTCCTCAAGACTGGAGGCCTTTTATTAAAGACTTATCCAGGGTTTAGGATTGAAGATGAGTGAGACATTTTGCCCTTGTCAATACAGAAAACATTGGTGATGACGATCTTCAATGATAGGAAAGTTACTTTGGTGGAGATATGCATACGATTTTACTTCAGATTTTATTTTATTTTTTTATTTTCCAGTTTGTTTACCGGGATAGTCCATTAGGCTGAGAAGAGCCCATTTTCAATGGAGTCCTGGGGAGAAAATCTCTGTAAGAACATTGTACAATTTAGACAAATCATTAAAAATGCGTAATACAGTATACAATTTACAAAAGAAAGTAAAAAACAATACGTCAGTAAGTATTTACAAAATATCTTAGTTCATACAGTGGTAAATCTAAAGCAGAGGTGAAGGAGCTTTACATAGGTATCATATTAGAGGTATAGCAGAGTATACAGGGTATATGAACAGATTAGGTGTCAAGTAAGAAAATAGAGAATAGTAAGAAGAAGTGGTGTATGAGGAGTGAAAGGTGGGTGGGAAGAAGCGGGGGTGAGGGCAACGGCAGCTTAGAAGGTAGTTATGGAGGGTGAGAGCATTCCAGATGTAATGATAACTCATTAGAAATGTTGTGGACCTGCACTGTATTTCCCAACCCTGAAAAAATAAAATACCCAACCTTTATAGAGTCTGATGCAACAGAGCACTCTGACATAGTGACTTGTGTGCAAGTTAGTATTTGGTTCATGTATATGGGATGTAAGGTTTAAATCACAATTTGACCAGGTAAGAATGAAGGTCACCAGGAATTGTAGTTACACTTTAAGGTATATATTTGTACTTCAGACTTGGAATATTTTAGTTGTGTTATCATCTGAGTAACAAATATAACTTTCATGCATACACTATTTATCAATGATAAAATGCCATCACAAAGCAAATTTATTCTGGACATGTAATGTATTCCTTACCTTGAAAACCTATAATATGCCACCCGTCAAAGAAAACAAACATAATGTAACTTTGCATAGTGAGACATTGGCATGTTTATACAAGCCTTGGTTTCACACCAATACATAGGTTTATAGGTTCATAGGTTCATAGGTTTATACTAGGCTATGCTATCTGCCCTAAGGCATTTATAAGCCTAGCCCAAATTTTTGTGGCTTACGCCACCCCTTATATGAAAAAATACTGTGCCCATTAGTTTGTTGTGCCTCTGTCCAGCAGTGACACAGAGATGATTCCCGGGGTAAACCTATGATCTCCCATCCACAGGTCTAGATTTCTCTTGAACAGAGTCAGCGAGGTGCTCTGCCTCACATGGACCGGGATTCTATTCCACAGCATAGGGAGTCTCTGAGTGATAAATCTATCCCTCCAGCACGTCCTATTTATATTCGTGCTAAGGTTTAAGTCGCTTGCTCTAGTGGTTTTGGTGGATTTAGATTTTTTGAGGTGGAGCATGTCCATTAATTCCGGGTTGGACATGGCCTTGTATGTCAGGCACATGTCACCTCTGAGCAGACGGTATGCGACTGAATAGAGCTGGAGTTTCTTCAATCTGGCAGCATATGACAGATTTTGGAGTCCCTTTATCCTTTTGGTGAGGAACTTTTGGGGTCTCTCCAATTGCTGCAGATGTCGGGTGAGATACATCCCGAATGGGGCATTGTACTCGATCATTGGTCTGATAAGTGAAGAGTACAGGGGAACAATGACCTCACTAGATCTGGATGTGAATCCCTTCATAGCAGGAAATATCTGAATAATTATTTAACAGTTTTGTGTGTTCATTTCACGACGTTTTTCTTGGACCGTTAGGTGCAGAATGCGCCTAAAACTAGCATTTCATCCTTAAGCACTCTAATGTTGAAGTCGGAATGGTCACTATAAGTATTGGTGATTTTGCTTATGGCACCTTCCAGTCACAGAAAAAAGTCACGTTTATGGAGAAATGGGTATGATTATGTAAGGGATATAATGCCAACTGAGTATAGATATGTATATGGTACATGTACAGCATTCTTCACCATAAAGGTTGGGTATTTTATTTTTTCAGAGCTGAGAAATACAGTTCATGTCCACATCATTTCTACTGAGTTATTACATCTGGAATGCAAACATGTCCAGAATATTGCACACGATTAAACATATACTGTTTATCATAAAGAAACTACTTATATCAGGAGACATACATCCAAACTTAGGGCCACATAATACCCTACTCTCAACCAAGCAAATCTCTGACCTTCTGATTATTAATATTAACATCAGGAGCATATCCAATAAGATTCCTGACTTACATGCATTTATAACCCACTACTCCCCAGACATTCTAACCATTAGTGACACGTGGCTTAAACCTAGTAACTAAAATGAAGAAATCCTCCTACCATGATATAATATCATAAGACTGGATAGAGTGGGCAGGAAGGGAGGTGGGGTTGCTATTCTCTTTAAAAATACACTCAACATTAACCCTCTATAAACCCCCATACCTAGATTTCAAAATACCAAAACCTTAGGTTCAACACTAAACATAAATGACACCAAAAGTATTAATATTCTCTGCTGTTATATTCTCCCAGGTAACAACTCTCCCATCATTGAAGTAATCTTACAATGGACTTCTAACAATCTTCCACAAGAAACCATCTTACTGGGAGACCTAAATACTGAATGGTTATAGCCTGTAGCTCCAACACCCCCACTAACCACATTAATCTCTTCGGTTTTTCCCAACTCATTCAAAAACCCACTAGAGTCGATAAAAAAAAATAAACATTCTATTCTTGATTGGACACTAGTCAACTGCCCCAAACAAAACTACCAGACAGGTTGGTTACCAGATGGTCTTAGTGACCATCTTACCACATTCCTCCTACGCAAATGTGCCAACATAGCCAAGCCCATTGTTTTTAGACAAGTCAGAGACAATCGCAAACTAAATATGGCTGCACTTAACAGTATTCTAAAGCAAAGTAAATGGCAACCACTACAAACCCTAGGTTTAGACTAGGCCATTGACTTCTTTAACAATGTTCTCATCAATGTCCTTAATATAGTCGCACCCATTAGGAAAATTAGAGCCAAAGCAAACTATGTGTCATGGTTAAGTAGAGACACCAGAGCCCTACTAAAGTCTAAAGACAAGGCCTGGAAAATCTGGAAGGCCAAACAAAACTACCAACAACTTAGAAATCAGGCCAACAGACAAACCAAACTTGATAAACAAAATTATTTCCTTGATATCCAAAATAAACACTCAAAAGATCCCCAAGGGTTTTGGCATGCTATCAACTCTCTGCTAAAACCAGGCAAAACTCCCACTCCCAACTCCACCAATAATACTAAGGACATCATCATCATCATCAGCCCCCTTTTTCCCCATTTTCTACATGGGGTCTGAGTATCGTGTTAACTGTCTTCATCTCTCTCGATTCATTGCCACACTCCTGCCTTCTTCAACACTCATGCCTGACTGTTGCAGATCTTCTTTCACACAATCCATCCACCTCTGTGCTGGATGTCCTCACTTCTTCTTACCATCCTCTTGTCTGTCCCAAATCTTCCTCACCAGATTGTCTTCTGCTTTTCTACACATGTGCCTAAACCACCATAATCTGTTCTCTTTGATCTTTTCTGAAATTGGGGCTACTTTGGTCCTGCTCTTATGTCCTCAATTCTTCATCTGTCCCACAGTGTGCATCCTATCACCTTTCTCAGGCACTTTATTTCCATCACCTGAAGCTTCTTCAACTGTTCTGCCTTTACTGACAGGTTTCTGTACCATACAGTAGTATTGGTCGCACCACTGTCTTGTACACCTTACTTTTCAGCTTCTTCAGAACCTACCACTGCTGCTCCAATTCTTACCCAGGTCAGAAAACTTGACCTTGCCAGACTTGAGTCATGTTATAATAAAATCACCAAGTTTGCCAATAACTCCACCTTCAGAACCCACCACTGCCAGGTTCTAAGAGAACTTCAATGGCTAGAAGTACCCCAGCTACTAAATTATCACCAGCTAGTCATTGCCTATGATATTGTACTAAGGACATAGCCTCACAATTTAATAACAATTTCACAAAATCTATCTTAACTGTATCCTCCCAGCTATCCAAAAACAACCCTACATAAAACCCAACCAAATGCCCTGATAACATCCCCTTCTTTACTCTCTCACCTGTTCTTACCCCCATAATTAAAAAACTCCTCGTAAAACTGAAACCTACCACCCTTGCTGCTGACAATATACCAGCCAACTTCCTACAAATAGCTGCTGAATCCTTATCTTATCCTATTCCCATTCTTATCAATCGCTCAATACAGGAAGCATATATCCCACAACTATGGAAGGTATCATATATCATCCCACTCCATAAAGGTGGTAATTCTTATGACTACTCAAATTATCATCCCATTACCATTATATCTCCCTTATCTAAGCTTCTCGAAAAAGGCATACACTCTCAAGTTATGCATTTCCTGAACTCACACAATCTCCTCTCCCCCACACAGCACAGATTCCAGCAACACCACAGCACAACAACTGTTCTCTTTTACTAATCTGGTCAACCAATACAGAAATAATAAGTTTGTATCTGCAATATTTTAGACCTCTCCAAAGCATTTGACATGGTCTCACATTCCTTACTACTAGACACCTTGGCCTCCCTATCCTTTGCACCTTCCACTATAGCCTGGTTTAAAAGCTATCTGTCAGATAGGCAGCAATCTGTCCAATGGCAAGGTCTACTATCTCCCTTACTTCCAACTACCATAGGTGTACCACAAGGCTCAATATTAGGCCCACTTCTTTTCCCCATATTTACTAACAATCTCTATATCATCACACAAAATGCTACTCTTATACAGTACACAGACAATTCAACTCTTATCTGCTCTACTCCATCACTTGTCACTCTACAACAACTCACTCAAGCATCCTTTAACTCAGTGGAAAGTTGTATAACTCAGATCCAACTTATACTAAACCCTAACAAGACTAAATTACTACTTTTCACCCCTAACAAAACTATGTCTACCCATTTATCCTTCACTACCTCTTCCAAAACTGGTACTATCGTCTCTCCCTCTGACCACACCAAACTCCTTGGAGTAGAAATTGACAAAAACCTAATCTTTGATGTCCATATCTCACAAACCATCAAAAAGGTCCATAAAAAATGGGAACACTGTACAGACACAGAAAATTCTCCTCAAATCAGGTGCAGATCACCCTAGCCCAAACACATCTATTATCCACGCTAATGTTTGCCGCTCCAATTCTTACTCAGGTCAGAAAACTTGACCTTGCCAGACAGAGTCATGTTATAATAAAATCGCCAATAACTCCATCTTCAGAACCCACCACTGCCAGGCTGTAAGAGAACTTCAATGGCTAGAAGTACCCCAGCTACTAAATTATCACCAGCTAGTCATTGCCTATAATATTGTACGTCATCCTGACAAAACCCCTGCACTAAACCAACTTCTCACCCACTATAAAGCAAATCATCCTCTCCACTCTTCTGAAAAATCACTCCTCTGCATCTCTTGCGCAAACAACACAGCAGGGAAAACACTATTTTCCCATTCCATAGCTAAAATCTGGAATAAGGCCCCTGAGTCAGAGGAAACCACAACCCAAGCTGCGGAAGCCCTTACAAATGCCTTCTATGAACACCTCCAGGACTGCATGGATCAGGCAATCCCAAATAAAACCAAGACTCTTTCCACAAAGGGCAAACGTCCAGTCTGGTGGACCCCAGCCATTAACAAACTTTACAATAAGAGGAGAAAGCTATTACATGATAGAACAAAATCCATAAAAGGGAAGTCACCCCTGATCATTATTAGTACAAAATTACGGGGACTCATAAAATCAACTAAGGCCAATTTTGAGAGAAAAATTGCCATGGATTCAAAGGACAATCATAAGGCCTTTTCAGCTATGTTAGGAACCTGGGTGGAAACTCACAGATATGCTCAGAATTAGTCCAAAATGATACAAAAATCACTGAACCCACAGACATTGCCAACATACTGGCAGACAGGTTCAGTGCAAACTTCACCCCTCTCCCCTAAAGGAGAGATAACTATCCCAGCCGAGTGTAGCCTCCCGGACATCTCAAATGCGCAGGTGAAAGCTGCTCTCTCTAAAGCTAAAAACACAGCATCAATGGGACCGGATGGTGTCCCCGGCTGTGTGCTACACGAGCTAAATGAGGAATTAAACCCGCACATAAGGCAGCTGTTTAATCTCAGCCTTACCACAGGATACGTGCCCAAGGAGTGGCGTCACGGCAACTGTGGTCCCACTCCACAAAGGTGGCGCCTCACGGACCCTGGTAATTACCGCCCCATAAGCTTAACAAGTCTAGTCTGCAAAGCTATGGAGAGGATCATAATGGAGCTCATAAACAAAGATATAGGGGACTTGCAGACATTGGACCCGACCCAGTTTGGCTTTGTCAAGGGAAGATCATGCCTTTTGAACTTGGTCGACTTCTTGAAATAGTCACCAAGGCCATTGATGAGGGAAAGGCAGTCCATACAGCCTACCTTGACCTTGCAAAGGCTTTCGACACAATACCCCACTCGGGTATTGTAGAAAAACTTACCAGCTTAAATGTAAACCCATATGTCACAAGATGGGTTGCAAACTGGCTTAAGGACAGAACCCACAGGGTTAGAGTTGCTGGCACTGTGTCTGACTCCAAGCCGGTCACAAGTGGTGTCCCACAGGGCTCGGTCCTTGGCCCCTATTGTTTGGCATCTACTTCTCAGAAGTACAGGCCAACATGGGAGGACTTTGGCTGACAAAGTTTGCAGATGACTGCAAACTGGGCCATAGTGGAAAGTGCATCGGACACTGATATCCTTCAGAAGGGACTCACGGAAACAGATAGCTGGTGCCAGAGCCATGGCCTGAAGTTAAACGCCAAAAATGTATAGTCATACCCTTCGGGAAAAACAAGGTAACCCCAAGCTACCATATAGGTGGCAATCCACTAAGCACAGAAGAGGTTATCAGGGACCTGGGGACCCAGGTTGACAGTGGCCTTTCTTTTGACACTCACATTGCTAAAGTGGTTAGAAAGACCTTCTACATTGCCCACCTGATCATGAAGGGATTCACATCCAGATCTAGTGAGGTCATTGTTCCCCTGTACTCTTCACTTATCAGACCAATGATCGAGTACAATGCCCCATTCGGGATGTATCTCACCCGACATCTGCAGCAATTGGAGAGACCCCAAAAGTTCCTCACCAAAAGGATAAAGGGACTCCAAAATCTGTCATATGCTGCCAGATTGAAGAAACTCCAGCTCTATTCAGTCGCATACCGTCTGCTCAGAGGTGACATGTGCCTGACATACAAGGCCATGTCCAACCCGAATTAATGGACATGCTCCACCTCAAAAATCCAAATCCACCAAAACCACTAGAGCAAGCGACTTAAACCTTAGCACGGATATAAATAGGAAGTGCTGGAGGGATAGATTTATCACTCAGAGACTCCCTGTGCTGTGGAATAAAATCCCGGTCCATGTGAGGCAGAGCACCTCGCTGACTCTGTTCAAGAGAAATCTAGACCTGTGGATGGGAGATCGTAGGTTTACCCCGGGAATCATCTCTGGGTCACTGCTGGACAGAGGCACAACAAACTAATGGGCACAGTATTTTTTCATATAAGGGGTGGCGTAAGCCACAATAATTTGGGCTAGGCTTATAAATGCCTTAGGGCAGATAGCCTAGTATAAACCTATGAACCTATGAACCTATGAATAACCTCAAATCTGCTCTGATTTCTGCCACTACTACTACTCAGTTCAAAACTCACTAAAATCACACAATGAATACATGGTTATGTCCTCGCATTACATAATTGCTTCTGTTGTTTCTTTTTCCTCCCTATAAATCCTTATTTCCTATTATACCTACTGTTATATATGCTACTGTTTTAAGAAACTAAGTTGCTGTTTTTTAAATTGTGTATAACTCCTTGTGTGTCTGTGTTCATGCTGTGTGTAAGTCTCCTGTTGTTTCATATAAGTCTACACTGTTTTCTTCATATCGTATAATTAATGTTTCTTTAATGTGGAGCTTTTCTCCCCCGGGCCTCCGCTGTAAATGGACCTGTGTCCAGTCGGACTATCCCGGTAAACAAATGTAAAATAAAAATAAAATAAATTAACACAGGCCAAAAGGCCACTCCTTACAGAAACTGAACATTATACCTCTTTGTCAGAGTCTCACATCTGTGTAAGCCTTCATTTTCAGTTTGTGCATAGCAAGCAATATATCAATTATCATTTTTGCTAGATACTTTTGGCCTTTAGTTGCTCACCACATCTAAGACTGTGGTTTTATCTTTAAGACTTAGACACAGAATGGATTTGAAATTCACTTGGCCATTTATCTGCGTCAGTGCAGGAATGTTGAAGTAGCATTTTCCTGTGAGAGGAAAGGACATTGTTAAGGATAAATGTACAGTTTTTGTTTTGGATGTAACATCAATCAATAGAAACTCATATTAGAACAGATGCAATCTTTCTAACCCAGAAAAGTGAAACAATCCAAATAAAATGCAACATTGAACTCCAGCTCCATCACACACACACACACGCGCGCGCCCGCGCACACCCGACACACACATCCCAACACACACACACACACACACACACACACACACACACACACACAAGTGCACACACTCCACACACCTACACTCCCACACACACATGTGTGTACACACAAGCACACACACACACATGTACACAACCCTCTTTCTCTCCCTGTCTATATCTCCTTCTCTGTACCAATGCACATGCTCAGATCTCATCTCTTATAGAGATATTAAAGCTAAGAACAGTATTTTATCAGCAGTACTAAAAATCAGAAACAAATACAAATGGGTCCATACCTCTACTCATCCCACCTCCACCCTAAAATGTAATGGAGATATTCAGCTTAACCCTGGACTCGCACATCAACTGCCCACTATTGCTAACCGATTACTTTCCAATGCTCCCAACATTATTCACCTATCAGGTAATGAAACTTACCTCATTCTTTTCAACATTAACCTCACAAACATCTGCAAAAATATCCATGCATGTCTAGATTTTTACTCCTCAGACATTCTAATTGCCACTGAAATCTGATTAAAACAAGAAATAACTAAAAAAAAAATTCACTCAGGTTTTAACATACTCAGAATGGACAGAAATCTTACAAGAGCAGGTAGTACTGCTATTATTTATAAAACCAGCTTACACATAATGCCAGCCCATCCAAATATCCCATAATTTAATATTTATTTATTTTACATTTGTTTACTGGGAGAGTCCAACTGGGCAAGATGCCCATTTTCAGTGGAGGCCAGGGGAAAAGTTCTTTAATGGTTACTACAGTAAAAGCAATAAACACAGGTAATTTGTGCAGCACAAAGTAAAATCTGCATAGGATGAACATACAATAAAGTATAAGACCATAGGAAAAACATTCAAGGCTGTTGTTGGACATTCCATTTAGTTATATGGTTACATTAATATAATGGTTAGTACAATAAATACAATAATCAGATGTTATTTAAGTGCAAACAAAACAAAGGAGGTGATCTAAGTGTACTCAGTAACATTAGCGTAGGATAAACACATTATGATGCTACATTTGTAATTTGCTTGCAGAAGACTGATGCAATGCAAACAGTCTATGTTAATACACAGTGGGATAAGATTGCTCTCTAGTAGGATTATATAGTTCTGCGGTAGCAGTGGGAGAGCCTTATGCAATGGAGGGTGATAGTGAGGGTTGATAGTAACTGAGTATAGCTGAGCACTATTATGTCGAAGGAGTTTAATGCAGTACTATCATGTACAGGGTCTCTTGTAGAATAGAGTACTGTTATGTACAGCATCTCTTGTAGAACAGAGTACTGTTATGTACAGTATTTCTTGTAGAAAAGAGTACTGTTATGTACAGCGTCTCTTGTAGAATAGAGTACTGTTATGTACAGCGTCTCTTGTAGAATAGAGTACTGTTATGTACAGCATCTCTTGTAGAATAGAGTACTGTTATGTACAGCGTCTCTTGTAGAATAAAGTACTGTTATGTACAGCATCTCTTGTAGAATAAAGTACTGTTATGTACAGCATCTCTTGTAGAATAAAGTACTGTTATGTACAGTATCTCTTGTAGAACAGAGTACTATGTACAGCATCTTTTGCAGAATAGAATACTATTATGTACAGTGTCTCTTGTGAATAGAGTACTGTTATGTACAGCATCTCTTGTAGAATAGAGTACTGTTATGTACAGCGTCTCTTGTAGAATAGAGTACTGTTATGTACAGCGTCTCTTGTAGAATAGAGTACTGTTATGTACAGCATCTCTTGTAGAATAGAGTACTGTTATGTACAGCGTCTCTTGTAGAATAAAGTACTGTTATGTACAGCATCTCTTGTAGAATAAAGTACTGTTATGTACAGTATCTCTTGTAGAACAGAGTACTATGTACAGCATCTTTTGCAGAATAGAATACTATTATGTACAGTGTCTCTTGTGAATAGAGTACTGTTATGTACAGCTCTCTTGTAGAATACAGTACTGTTATGTACAGCATCTTTTGTAGAATAGAGTACTGTTCTGTACAGCATTTCTTGTAGAACAGAGTACTACTCTACTATGTACAGCATCTTTTGTAGAATAGAATACTATTATGTACAGTGTCTCTTGTAGAATAGAGTAATACTATGTACAGTGTCTCTTGTAGAATAGAGTACAGCATCTCTTGCAGAATAGAGTACTGTTATGTACAGCATCTCTTGTAGAATAGAGTACTGTTATGTACAGCATCTTTTGTAGAATAGAGTACTGTTATGTACAGCGTCTCTTGTAGAATAGAGTACTGTTATGTACAGCATCTCTTGTAGAATAGAGTACTGTTATGTACAGCATCTCTTGTAGAACAGAGTACTATGTACAGCATCTTTTGTAGAATAGAATACTATTATGTACAGCATCTCTTGCAGAATAGGATACTATTATGCACACTGTCTCTTGTAGAACAGAGTACTGTTACAGCGTCTCTTGCAGAATAGAGTACTGTTATGTACAGCACCTCTTGCAGAATAGAGTACTACTAAGTACAGCATCTTTTGTAGAATAGAATACTATTATGTACAGGGTCTCTTGTAGAATAGAGTACTATTATGTACAGTGTCTCTTGTAGAATACTGTTATGTACACCGTCTCTTGCAGAATAGATTCCTGTTATGTACACCATCTCTTGCAGAATAGATTACTGTTATATACACTGTCTCTTGCAGAATAGAGTACTGTTATGTACAGCATCTCTTGCAGAATAGAGTACTGTTATGTACAGCATTTCTTGTAGAATAGAGTACTGTTACGTACAGTGTCACTTGTAGACTAGAGTACTGTTACTGTATGTACAGCGTCTTTTGTAGAATAGAGTACTATTACTGTACGTATAGCGTCTCTTGTAGAATAGAGTACTGTTACTGTATGTACAGCGTCTCTTGTAGAATAGAGTACTGTTACTGCATGTACAGTGTCTCTTGTAGAATAGAGTACTGTTACTGTATGTACAGCGTCTCTTGTAGAATAGAGTACTGTTACTGTATGTACAGCGTCTCTTGTAGAATAGAGTACTGTTACTGTATGTACAGCGTCTCTTATGGAATACTGTTATGTACAGCGTCTCTTGTAGAATAGAGTACTGTTATGTACAGTGTCTCTTGTAGAATAGAGTACTGTTATGTACAGCGTCTCTTGTAGAACAGAGTACTGTTATGTACAGCATCTCTTGTAGAACAGAGTACTATTATGTACAGCGTCTCTTGTAGAATAGAGTACTGTTAATTACAGCATCTCTTGTAGAATAGAGTACTATTATGTACAGCACCTCTTGTAGAATAGAGTACTGTTAATTATAGCATCTCTTGCAGAATAGATTACTGTTATGTACACCGTCTCTTGCAGAATAGATTACTGTTATGTACACTGTCTCTTGCAGAATAGAGTACTGTTATGTACAGCATCTCTTGCAGAATAGAGTACTGTTATGTACAGCATCTCTTGTAGAATAGAGTACTGTTACATACAGTGTCACTTGTAGAATAGAGTACTGTTACTGTATGTACGGCATCTCTTGTAGAATAGAGTACTATTACTGTATGCACAGCGTCTCTTGTAGAATAGAGTACTGTTACTGTATGTACAGCGTCTCTTGTAGAATAGAGTACTGTTACTGTATGTACAGTGTCTCTTGTAGAATAGAGTACTGTTACTGTATGTACAGTGGCTCTTGTAGAATACTGTTACTGTATGTACAGCATCTCTTGTAGAATAGAGTGCTGTTACTGTATGTACAGCGTCTCTTATGGAGTACTATTATGTACAGCGTCTCTTGTAGAATAGAGTACTGTTATGTACAGCGTCTCTTGTAGAATAGAGTACTGTTATGTACAGCATCTCTTGTAGAATAGAGTACTGTTATATACAGCATCTCTTATAGAACAGAGTACTATTATGTACAGCGTCTCTTGTAGAATAGAGTACTGTTAATTATAGCATCTCTTGCAGAATAGAGTACTGTTATGTACAGCATCTCTTGCAGAATAGAGTACTGTTATGTACAGCATCTCTTGCAGAATTAGAGTACTGTTACGTACAGCATCTCTTGTAGAATAGAGTACTATTATGTACAGTGTCGCTTGTAGAATAGAGTACTGCTATGTACAGCGCCTCTTGTAGAATAGAGTACTATTATTTAGAGAGTGTCTTATAGATTCATTACGGGGGAGCTACAGTTACATATCCAGGACTTTTTTAAATGGGATCAGAAAAGTTTTTTGAAGTTGTTTTTGTTTTCTGTGGTCCTGATTTCTACGAGGATGGCATTCTACTGCTAAAATTCTGATTGCATATCTCAAAATCAGCGAAAATAAATGTATATGTATCTCAACAGTCTACATCCCACCAGACACAGTTGAAAATATCCTACACTGTTATCTGACAACATCCCCTAAGAAACCTTCCTCTTAGTTGACCTAAATATAGACTGGCAATTCATAAACAGCAGCATCCCCAAGGACTCTCCATCTATTTGGCTTCATCCAACTAATGTTCTCATCTCAAAAACACATGGCTGTGCTCCTGCATAAAGCCTGCCTAATGCTCAGGTCTTCCTCTTCTGTCACATTTCAGTCCCACACAGACTGCAAGATCCTAAGGCTCTTCTAACTCCTCTGCTTCTATACCATAGCCTTAAGCTTCTGCTCAGGCTTTATTGCTTCTATTCTTCTTAACACTCTCTCGCTCTCACTATATGTCCGCATCACTAACTTTCTGGCTGCTATTTTCCTAACAAACAAGCATTCTATTTTGCAAGTACTATCACAGTCAATGTCCCACATTGCATTACCTATGTACTATTTTTTGGACACTGTCTACATCATGTATGGTGAGAGTGACTATAACCGTCTGTAATGTTTTAACTGTATAGAATTGTCTAGATGTGTAGTAATATATTGCAACATCTTGTAGCCGTTTGTTCTTTCAACTTATTTTTTGTACAGTATTTCTAATGTAATCTTTATTGTGCTGGATTATACTGTATATGGAGCTTTTCTCCCTGGGCATCTGCTGAAAACGGGTTCTGTAGACCCAGTCAGACCACCCCGATAAACAAATGTCAAATGAATAAATAAATAAATGAGTTCCACCACCACAATCAACAAAAGCGCTAACAGGCAGTCCATACTGGAATGGATATTGACAGACAAACCCCATAATATAAAATCATCTGGTTGCTTACCAGACATCATCAGTGACCCACCTCACAACCTATGTAACCAGCATGGTTCACCCAAACAAATAAAATATAAACAAGCATGAAATTTAATCAAATTTGACAAAGACACATTTATTAGAGCCCTGTCCCACTACAACTGGAATGTATTAAGAGCAATGCCCCTAGATGAAGCAGTTACTCACTTCAATTATGTAATTACAAGGGAAACCAGGGTAAAATCTAATACAGCTCCATGGTTGACAAAAGAGACAAAACATCTCATGCTGCAAAGAGATAAAGCACAGAAAGAATGGCACAAGAATAAAACACAACATGCCTACCAAGATTATAGATCTCGGAAACCGTACCAAGGTCCTTGTTAAATCTTACAAGAAATCATACTGCAGTACTCACAACATGCCTACCAAGATTATAGATCTCAGAAACCGTACCAAGGTCCTTGTTAAATCTTACAAGAAATAATACTATACTCACAAAATGCCTACCAAGATTATAGATCTCGGAAACCGTACCAAGGTCCTTGTTAAATCTGACAAGAAATCATACTACAGTACTCACAACATGCCTACCAAGATTACAGATCTCAGAAACCGTACCAAGGTCCTTGTTAAATCTTACAAGAAATCATACTACAGTACTCACAACATGCCTACCAAGATTATAGATCTCGGAAACCGTACCAAGGTCCTTGTTAAATCTGACAAGAAATCATACTACAGTACTCACAACATGCCTACCAAGATTATAGATCTCAGAAACCGTACCAAGGTCCTTGTTAAATCTGACAAGAAATCATACTACAGTACTCACAACATGCCTACCAAGATTATAGATCTCGGAAACCGTACCAAGGTCCTTGTTAAATCTGACAAGAAATCATACTACAGTACTCACAACATGCCTACCAAGATTATAGATCTCGGAAACCATACCAAGGTCCTTGTTAAATCTGACAAGAAATCATACTACAGTACTCACAACTTGCCTACCAAGATTATAGATCTTGGAAACCGTACCAAGGTCCTTGTTAAATCTTACAAGAAATCATACTACAGTACTCACAACATGCCTACCAAGATTATAGATCTCGGAAACCGTACCAAGGTCCTTGTTAAATCTGACAAGAAATCATACTACAGTACTCACAACATGCCTACCAAGATTATAGATCTCGGAAACCGTACCAAGGTCCTTGTTAAATCTGACAAGAAATCATACTACAGTACTCACAACATGCCTACCAAGATTATAGATCTCGGAAACCATACCAAGGTCCTTGTTAAATCTGACAAGAAATCATACTACAGTACTCACAACATGCCTACCAAGATTATAGATCTCGGAAAAGTGTACCAAGGTCCTTGTTAAATCTGACAAGAAATCATACTACAGTACTCACAACATGCCTACCAAGATTATAGATCTCGGAAACCGTACCAAGGTCCTTGTTAAATCTGACAAGAAATCATACTACAGTACTCACAACATGCCTACCAAGATTATAGATCTCGGAAACCGTACCAAGGTCCTTGTTAAATCTGACAAGAAATCATACTACAGTACTCACAACATGCCTACCAAGATTATAGATCTCGGAAACCATACCAAGGTCCTTGTTAAATCTGACAAGAAATCATACTACAGTACACACAACATGCCTACCGAGATTATAGATCTCTCGGAAACCGTACCAAGGTCCTTGTTAAATCTGACAAGAAATCATACTACAGTACTCACAACATGCCTACCAAGATTATAGATCTCGGAAACCGTACCAAGGTCCTTGTTAAATCTGACAAGAAATCATACTACAGTACTCACAACATGCCTACCAAGATTATAGATCTCGGAAACCGTACCAAGGTCCTTGTTAAATCTGACAAGAAATCATACTACAGTACTCACAACATGCCTACCAAGATTATAGATCTCGAAAGGGTACCAAGGTCCTTGTTAAATCTGACAAGAAATCATACTACAGTACTCACAACATGCCTACCAAGATTATAGATCTCGGAAACCGTACCAAGGTCCTTGTTAAATCTGACAAGAAATCATACTACAGTACTCACAACATGCCTACCAAGATTATAGATCTCAGAAACCGTACCAAGGTCCTTGTTAAATCTGACAAGAAATCATACTACAGTACTCACAACATGCCTACCAAGATTATAGATCTCGGAAACCATACCAAGGTCCTTGTTAAATCTGACAAGAAATACTACAGTACTCACAACATGCCTACCAAGATTATAGATCTCGGAAACCGTACCAAGGTCCTTGTTAAATCTGATAAGAAATGATACTGCAGTACTCACAACATGCCCACCAAGATTATAGATCTCTCGGAAACCATACCAAGGTCCTTGCTAAATCTGACAAGAAATCATACTACAGTACTCACAACATGCCTACCAAGATTATAGATCTCAGAAACCATACCAAGGTCCTTGTTAAATCTGACAAGAAATCATACTACAGTACTCACAACATGCCTACCAAGATTATAGATCTCGGAAACCATACCAAGGTCCTTGTTAAATCTGACAAGAAATCATACTACAGTACACACAACATGCCTACCGAGATTATAGATCTCTCGGAAACCGTACCAAGGTCCTTGTTAAATCTGACAAGAAATCATACTACAGTACTCACAACATGCCTACCAAGATTATAGATCTCGGAAACCGTACCAAGGTCCTTGTTAAATCTGACAAGAAATCATACTACAGTACTCACAACATGCCTACCAAGATTATAGATCTCGGAAACCGTACCAAGGTCCTTGTTAAATCTGACAAGAAATCATACTACAGTACTCACAACATGCCTACCAAGATTATAGATCTCAGAAACCGTACCAAGGTCCTTGTTAAATCTGACAAGAAATCATACTACAGTACTCACAACATGCCTACCAAGATTATAGATCTCAGAAACCGTACCAAGGTCCTTGTTAAATCTGACAAGAAATCATACTACAGTACTCACAACATGCCTACCAAGATTATAGATCTCGGAAACCGTACCAAGGTCCTTGTTAAATCTGACAAGAAATCATACTACAGTACTCACAACATGCCTACCAAGATTATAGATCTCGGAAACCGTACCAAGGTCCTTGTTAAATCTGACAAGAAATCATACTACAGTACTCACAACATGCCTACCAAGATTATAGATCTCTCGGAAACCATACCAAGGTCCTTGTTAAATCTGACAAGAAATCATACTACAGTACTCACAACATGCCTACCAAGATTATAGATCTCAGAAACCTTACCAAGGTCCTTATTAAATCTGACAAGAAATCATACTACAGTACTCACAACATGCCTACCAAGATTATAGATCTCGGAAACCGTACCAAGGTCCTTGTTAAATCTGACAAGAAATCATACTACAGTACTCACAACATGCCTACCAAGATTATAGATCTCGGAAACCGTACCAAGGTCCTTGTTAAATCTGACAAGAAATCATACTACAGTACTCACAACATGCCTACCAAGATTATAGATCTCGGAAACCGTACCAAGGTCCTTGTTAAATCTGACAAGAAATCATACTACAGTACTCTCAACATGCCTTCCAAGATTATAGATCTCTCCAAAACCATACCAAGGTCCTTGTTAAATCTGACAAGAAATCATACTACAGTACTCTCAACATGCCTTCCAAGATTATAGATCTCGGAAACCGTACCAAGGTCCTTGTTAAATCTGATAAGAAATTATACTACAGTACTCACAACATGTCTACCAAGATTATAGATCTCAGAAAAGTGTACCAAGGTCCGTGTTAAATCTGACAAGAAATCATACTACAGTACTCACAACATGCCTACCAAGATTATAGATCTCTCGGAAACCATACCAAGGTCCTTGTTAAATCTGACAAGAAATCATACTACAGTACACACAACATGCCTACCGAGATTATAGATCTCTCGGAAACCGTACCAAGGTCCTTGTTAAATCTGACAAGAAATCATACTACAGTACTCACAACATGCCTACCAAGATTATAGATCTCGGAAACCATACCAAGGTCCTTGTTAAATCTGACAAGAAATCATACTACAGTACTCACAACTTGCCTACCAAGATTATAGATCTTGGAAACCGTACAAAGGTCCTTGTTAAATCTTACAAGAAATCATACTACAGTACTCACAACATGCCTACCAAGATTATAGATCTCGGAAACCGTACCAAGGTCCTTGTTAAATCTGACAAGAAATCATACTACAGTACTCACAACATGCCTACCAAGATTATAGATCTCAGAAACCATACCAAGGTCCTTGTTAAATCTGACAAGAAATCATACTACAGTACTCACAACATGCCTACCAAGATTATAGATCTCGGAAACCGTACCAAGGTCCTTGTTAAATCTGACAAGAAATCATACTACAGTACTCACAACATGCCTACCAAGATTATAGATCTCTCGGAAACCATACCAAGGTCCTTGTTAAATCTGACAAGAAATCATACTACAGTACTCACAACATGCCTACCAAGATTATAGATCTCGAAAACCGTACCAAGGTCCTTGTTAAATCTGACAAGAAATCATACTACAGTACTCACAACATGCCCACCAAGGTTATAGATCTCTCAGAAACCGTACCAAGGTCCTTGTTAAATCTGACAAGAAATCATACTACAGTACTCACAACATGCCTACCAAGATTATAGATCTCAGAAACCGTACCAAGGTCCTTGTTAAATCTGACAAGAAATCATACTACAGTACTCACAACATGCCTACCAAGATTATAGATCTCAGAAACCGTACCAAGGTCCTTGTTAAATCTGACAAGAAATCATACTACAGTACTCACAACATGCCTACCAAGATTATAGATCTCGGAAACCATACCAAGGTCCTTGTTAAATCTGACAAGAAATCATACTACAGTACTCACAACACGCCTACCAAGATTATAGTTCTCGAAACCGTACCAAGGTCATTGTTAAATCTGACAAGAAATCATACTACAGTACTCACAACATGCCTACCAAGATTATAGATCTCAGAAACCGTACCAAGGTCCTTGTTAAATCTGACAATAAATCATACTACAGTACTCATAACATGCCTACCAAGATTATAGATCTCAGAAACCGTACCAAGGTCCTTGTTAAATCTGACAAGAAATCATACTACAGTACTCACAACATGCCTACCAAGATTATAGATCTCGGAAACCGTACCAAGGTCCTTGTTAAATCTGACAAGAAATCATACTACAGTACTCACAACATGCCTACCAAGATTATAGATCTCGGAAACCGTACCAAGGTCCTTGTTAAATCTGACAAGAAATCATACTACAGTACTCACAACATGCCTACCAAGATTATAGATCTCGGAAACCATACCAAGGTCCTTGTTAAATCTGACAAGAAATCATACTACAGTACTCACAACATGCCTACCAAGATTATAGATCTCAGAAACCGTACCAAGGTCCTTGTTAAATCTGACAAGAAATCATACTACAGTACTCACAACATGCCTACCAAGATTATAGATCTCGGAAACCGTACCAAGGTCCTTGTTAAATCTGACAAGAAATCATACTACAGTACTCACAACATGCCTACCAAGATTATAGATCTCTCGGAAACCATACCAAGGTCCTTGTTAAATCTGACAAGAAATCATACTACAGTACTCACAACTTGCCTACCAAGATTATAGATCTTGGAAACCGTACAAAGGTCCTTGTTAAATCTTACAAGAAATCATACTACAGTACTCACAACATGCCTACCAAGATTATAGATCTCTCCAAAACCATACCAAGGTCCTTGTTAAATCTGACAAGAAATCATACTACAGTACTCACAACATGCCTACCAAGATTATAGATCTCAGAAACCGTACCAAGGTCCTTGTTAAATCTGACAAGAAATCATACTACAGTACTCACAACATGCCTACCAAGATTATAGATCTCGAAAACCGTACCAAGGTCCTTGTTAAATCTGACAAGAAATCATACTACAGTACTCACAACATGCCCACCAAGATTATAGGTCTCTCAGAAACCATACCAAGGTTTTTGTTAAATCTGACAAGAAATCATACTACAGTACTCACAACATGCCTACCAAGATTATAGATCTCAGAAACCGTACCAAGGTCCTTGTTAAATCTGACAAGAAATCATACTACAGTACTCACAACATGCCTCCCAAGATTATAGATCTCGAAACCGTACCAAGGTCCTTGTTAAATCTGACAAGAAATCATACTACAGTACACACAACATGCCCACCAAGATTATAGATCTCAGAAACCGTACCAAGGTCCTTGTTAAATCTGACAAGAAATCATACTACAGTACTCACAACATGCCTACCAAGATTATAGATCTCTCAGAAACCGTACCAAGGTCCTTGTTAAATCTGACAAGAAATCATACTACAGTACTCACAACATGCCTACCAAGATTATAGATCTCGGAAACCGTACCAAGGTCCTTGTTAAATCTGACAAGAAATCATACTACAGTACTCACAACATGCCTACCAAGATTATAGATCTCGGAAACCATACCAAGGTCCTTGTTAAATCTGACAAGAAATACTACAGTACTCACAACATGCCTACCAAGATTATAGATCTCGGAAACCGTACCAAGGTCCTTGTTAAATCTGATAAGAAATCATACTACAGTACTCACAACTTGCCTACCAAGATTATAGATCTCGGAAACCATACCAAGGTCCTTGCTAAATCTGACAAGAAATCATACTACAGTACTCACAACATGCCTACCAAGATTATAGATCTCAGAAACCGTACCAAGGTCCTTGTTAAATCTGACAATAAATCATACTACAGTACTCATAACATGCCTACCAAGATTATAGATCTCGGAAACCGTACCAAGGTCCTTGTTAAATCTGACAAGAAATCATACTACAGTACTCACAACATGCCTACCAAGATTATAGATCTCGGAAACCGTACCAAGGTCCTTGTTAAATCTGACAAGAAATCATACTACAGTACTCACAACATGCCTACCAAGATTATAGATCTCGGAAACCGTACCAAGGTCCTTGTTAAATCTGACAAGAAATCATACTACAGTACTCACAACATGCCTACCAAGATTATAGATCTCGAAACCGTACCAAGGTCCTTGTTAAATCTGACAAGAAATCATACTACAGTACTCACAACATGCCTACCAAGATTATAGATCTCGGAAACCGTACCAAGGTCCTTGTTAAATCTGACAAGAAATCATATTACAGTACTCACAACATGCCTACCAAGATTATAAATCTCGAAAACCATACCAAGCTCCTTGCTAAATCTGACAAGAAATCATACTACAGTACTCACATCATGCCTACCAAGATTATAGATCTCTCCAAAACCATACCAAGGTCCTTGTTAAATCTGACAAGAAATCATACTACAGTACTCACAACATGCCTACCAAGATTATAGATCTCGGAAACCATACCAAGGTCCTTGTTAAATCTGACAAGAAATCATACTACAGTACTCACAACATGCCTACCAAGATTATAGATCTCAGAAACCGTACCAAGGTCCTTGTTAAATCTGACAAGAAATCATACTACAGTACTCACAACATGCCTACCAAGATTATAGATCTCGGAAACCGTACCAAGGTCCTTGTTAAATCTGACAAGAAATCATACTACAGTACTCACAACATGCCTACCAAGATTATAGATCTCGGAAACCGTACCAAGGTCCTTGTTAAATCTGACAAGAAATTATACTACAGTACTCACAACATGCCTACCAAGATTATAGATCTCGGAAACCGTACCAAGGTCCTAAATCTTGCAAGAAATCATACTACAGTACTCACAACATGTCTACCGAGATTATAGATTTTGGAAACCGTACCAAGGTCCTTGTTAAATCATACAAGAAATCATACTACAGTACTCACAACATGCCTACCAAGATTATAGATCTCAGAAACCGTACTAAGGTCCGTATTAAACCTGACAAGAAATCATACTACAGTACTCACAACATGCCTACCAAGATTATAGATCTCAGAAACCGTACCAAGGTCCTTATTAAATCTGACAAGAAATCATACTACACTACTCACAACATGCCTAACAAGATTATAGATCTCGGAAACCGTACCAAGGTCCTTGTTAAATCTGACAAGAAATCATCTTACAGTACTCACAACATGCCTACCAAGATTATAGATCTCGGAAACCATACCAAGGTCCTTGTTAAATCTGACAGGAAATCATACTACAGTACTCACAACATGCCTACCAAGATTATAGATCTCGGAAACCGCACCAAGGTCCTTGTTAAATCTGACAAGAAATCATACTACAGTACTCACAACATGCCTACCAAGATTATAGATCTCTCGGAAACCATACCAAGGTCCTTGTTAAATCTGACAAGAAATCATACTACAGTACTCACAACATGCCTACCAAGATTATAGATCTCGGAAACCATACCAAGGTCCTTGTTAAATCTGACAAGAAATCATACTACAGTACTCACAACATGCCTACCAAGATTATAGATCTCGGAAACCGTACCAAGGTCCTTGTTAAATCTGACAAGAAATCATACTACAGTACTCACAACATGCCTACCAAGATTATAGATCTCGGAAACCGTACCAAGGTCCTTGTTAAATCTGATAAGAAATGATACTGCAGTACTCACAACATGCCCACCAAGATTATAGATCTCTCGGAAACCATACCAAGGTCCTTGCTAAATCTGACAAGAAATCATACTACAGTACTCACAACATGCCTACCAAGATTATAGATCTCAGAAACCGTACCAAGGTCCTTGTTAAATCTGACAATAAATCATACTACAGTACTCATAACATGCCTACCAAGATTATAGATCTCAGAAACTGTACCAAGGTCCTTGTTAAATCTGACAAGAAATCATACTACAGTACTCACAACATGCCTACCAAGATTATAGATCTCAGAAACCGTACCAAGGTCCTTGTTAAATCTGACAATAAATCATACTACAGTACTCATAACATGCCTACCAAGATTATAGATCTCGGAAACCGTACCAAGGTCCTTGTTAAATCTGACAAGAAATCATACTACAGTACTCACAACATGCCTACCAAGATTATAGATCTCGAAAACCGTACCAAGGTCCTTGTTAAATCTGACAAGAAATCATACTACAGTACTCACAACATGCCTACCAAGATTATAGATCTCAGAAACCGTACCAAGGTCCTTGTTAAATCTGAGAAGAAATCATACTACGGTACTCACAACATGCCTACCAAGATTATAGATCTCGGAAACCGTACCAAGGTCCTTGTTAAATCTGACAAGAAATCATACTACAGTACTCACAACATGCCTACCAAGATTATAGATCTCGGAAACCATACCAAGGTCCTTGTTAAATCTGACAAGAAATACTACAGTACTCACAACATGCCTACCAAGATCATAGATCTTGAAAACCGTACCAAGGTCCTTGTTAAATCTGACAAGAAATGATACTACAGTACTCACAACATGCCCACCAAGATTATAGATCTCTCAGAAACCATACCAAGGTCCTTGTTAAATCTGACAAGAAATCATACTACAGTACTCACAACACGCCTACCAAGATTATAGGTCTCAGAAACCGTACCAAGGTCCTTATTAAATCTTACAAGAAATCATACTACAGTTCTCTCAACATGCCTACCAAGATTATAGATCTCGGAAACCGTACCAAGGTCCTTGTTAAATCTTACAAGAAGTTATACTACAGTACTCACAACATGCCTACCAAGATTATAGATCTCGGAAACCGTACCAAGGTCCTTGTTAAATCTGACAAGAAATCATACTACAGTACTCACAACATGCCTACCAAGATTATAGATCTCGGAAACCGTACCAAGGTCCTTGTTAAATCTGACAAGAAATCATACTACAGTACTCACAACATGCCTACCAAGATTATAGATCTCGGAAACCGTACCAAGGTCCTTGTTAAATCTGACAAGAAATCATACTACAGTACTCACAACATGCCTACCAAGATTATAGATCTCGAAACCGTACCAAGGTCCTTGTTAAATCTGACAAGAAATCATACTACAGTACTCACAACATGCCTACCAAGATTATAGATCTCGGAAACCGTACCAAGGTCCTTGTTAAATCTGACAAGAAATCATACTACAGTACTCACAACATGCCTACCAAGATTATAGATCTCGGAAACCGTACCAAGGTCCTTGTTAAATCTGACAAGAAATCATACTACAGTACTCACAACATGCCTACCAAGATTATAGATCTCGAAAACCGTACAAAGGTCCTTGTTAAATCTTACAAGAAATCATACTACAGTACTCACAACATGCCTACCAAGATTATAGATCTCGGAAACCATACCAAGGTCCTTGTTAAATCTGACAAGAAATCATACTACAGTACTCACAACATGCCTACCAAGATTATAGATCTCGAAAACCGTACCAAGGTCCTTGTTAAATCTGACAAGAAATCATACTACAGTACTCACAACATGCCCACCAAGGTTATAGATCTCGGAAACCGTACCAAGGTCCTTGTTAAATCTGACAAGAAATCATACTACAGTACTCACAACATGCCTACCAAGATTATAGATCTCAGAAACCGTACCAAGGTCCTTGTTAAATCTGAGAAGAAATCATACTACGGTACTCACAACATGCCTACCAAGATTATAGATCTCTCAGAAACCATACCAAGGTCCTTGTTAAATCTGACAAGAAATCATACTACAGTACTCACAACATGCCTACCAAGATTATAGATCTCAGAAACCGTACCAAGGTCCTTGTTAAATCTGAGAAGAAATCATACTACGGTACTCACAACATGCCTACCAAGATTATAGATCTCGGAAACCGTACCAAGGTCCTTGTTAAATCTGACAAGAAATCATACTACAGTACTCACAACATGCCTACCAAGATTATAGATCTCGGAAACCATACCAAGGTCCTTGTTAAATCTGACAAGAAATCATACTACAGTACTCACAACATGCCTACCAAGATTATAGATCTTGAAAACCGTACCAAGGTCCTTGTTAAATCTGACAAGAAATCATACTACAGTACTCACAACATGCCTACCAAGATTATAGATCTCGGAAACCGTACCAAGGTCCTTGTTAAATCTGACAAGAAATCATACTACAGTACTCACAACATGCCTACCAAGATTATAGATCTCAGAAACCATACCAAGGTCCTTGTTAAATCTGACAAGAAATCATACTACAGTACTCACAACATGCCTACCAAGATTATAGATCTCGAAAACCGTACCAAGGTCCTTGTTAAATCTGACAAGAAATCATACTACAGTACTCACAACATGCCCACCAAGATTATAGATCTCGGAAAAGCGTACCAAGGTCCTTGTTAAATCTGACAAGAAATCATACTACACTACACACAACATGCCTACCAAGATTATAGATCTCTCGGAAACTGGACCAAGGTCCTTGTTAAATCTGACAAGAAATCATACTACAGTACTCACAACATGCCTACCAAGATTATAGATCTCGGAAACCGTACCAAGGTCCTTGTTAAATCTGACAAGAAATCATACTACAGTACTCACAACATGCCTACCAAGATTATAGATCTCGGAAACCGTACCAAGGTCCTTGTTAAATCTGACAAGAAATCATACTACAGTACTCACAACATGCCTACCAAGATTATAGATCTCGGAAACCATACCAAGGTCCTTGTTAAATCTGACAAGAAATCATACTACAGTACTCACAACATGCCTACCAAGATTATAGATCTCGGAAACCGTACCAAGGTCCTTGTTAAATCTGACAAGAAATCATACTACAGTACTCACAACATGCCTACCAAGATTATAGATCTCGGAAACCGTACCAAGGTCCTTGTTAAATCTGACAAGAAATCATACTACAGTACTCACAACA
This sequence comes from Protopterus annectens, assembly GCF_019279795.1. Classification (NCBI taxonomy): domain Eukaryota; kingdom Metazoa; phylum Chordata; order Ceratodontiformes; family Protopteridae; genus Protopterus; species Protopterus annectens. The sequence goes on from NC_056743.1 coordinate 373,433,980, forward strand.
TGCCTACCAAGATTATAGATCTCAGAAACCGTACCAAGGTCCTTGTTAAATCTGACAAGAAATCATACTACAGTACTCACAACATGCCTACCAAGATTATAGATCTCGGAAACCATACCAAGGTCCTTGTTAAATCTGACAAGAAATACTACAGTACTCACAACATGCCTACCAAGATCATAGATCTTGAAAACCGTACCAAGGTCCTTGTTAAATCTGACAAGAAATCATACTACAGTACTCACAACATGCCTACCAAGATTATAGATCTCGGAAACCGTACCAAGGTCCTTGTTAAATCTGACAAGAAATCATACTACAGTACTCACAACATGCCTACCAAGATTATAGATCTCGGAAACCATACCAAGGTCCTTGTTAAATCTGACAAGAAATACTACAGTACTCACAACATGCCTACCAAGATTATAGATCTCGGAAACCGTACCAAGGTCCTTGTTAAATCTGACAAGAAATCATCTTACAGTACTCACAACATGCCTACCAAGATAATAAATCTCGGAAACCGTACCAAGGTCCTTGTTAAATCTGACAAGAAATCATACTACAGTACTCACAACATGCCTACCAAGATTATAGATCTCGGAAACCATACCAAGGTCCTTGTTAAATCTGACAAGAAATCATACTACAGTACTCACAACATGCCTACCAAGATTATAGATCTCGGAAACCATACAAAGGTCCTTGTTAAATCTGACAGGAAATCATACTACAGTACTCACAACATGCCTACCAAGATTATAGATCTCGGAAACCGTACCAAGGTCCTTGTTAAATCTGACAAGAAATCATACTACAGTACTCTCAACATGCCTTCCAAGATTATAGATCTCGGAAACCGTACCAAGGTCCTTGTTAAATCTGATAAGAAATTATACTACAGTACTCACAACATGTCTACCAAGATTATAGATCTCAGAAAAGTGTACCAAGGTCCTTGTTAAATCTGACAAGAAATCATACTACAGTACTCACAACATGCCTACCAAGATTATAGATCTCGGAAACCGTACCAAGGTCCTTGTTAAATCTGACAAGAAATCATACTACAGTACTCACAACATGCCTACCAAGATTATAGATCTCGGAAACCGTACCAAGGTCCTTGTTAAATCTGACAAGAAATCATACTACAGTACTCACAACATGCCTACCAAGATTATAGATCTCGGAAACCGTACCAAGGTCCTTGTTAAATCTGACAAGAAATCATACTACAGTACTCACAACATGCCTACCAAGATTATAGATCTCGGAAACCATACCAAGGTCCTTGTTAAATCTGACAAGAAATCATACTACAGTACTCACAACATGCCTACCAAGATTATAGATCTTGAAAACCGTACCAAGGTCCTTGTTAAATCTGACAAGAAATCATACTACAGTACTCACAACATGCCTACCAAGATTATAGATCTCGGAAACCATACCAAGGTCCTTGTTAAATCTGACAAGAAATCATACTACAGTACACACAACATGCCTACCGAGATTATAGATCTCTCGGAAACCGTACCAAGGTCCTTGTTAAATCTGACAAGAAATCATACTACAGTACTCACAACTTGCCTACCAAGATTATAGATCTTGGAAACCGTACCAAGGTCCTTGTTAAATCTGACAAGAAATCATACTACAGTACTCACAACATGCCTACCAAGATTATAGATCTCGGAAACCGTACCAAGGTCCTTGTTAAATCTGACAAGAAATCATACTACAGTACTCACAACATGCCTACCAAGATTATAGATCTCGGAAACCATACCAAGGTCCTTGTTAAATCTGACAAGAAATCATACTACAGTACACACAACATGCCTACCGAGATTATAGATCTCTCGGAAACCGTACCAAGGTCCTTGTTAAATCTGACAAGAAATCATACTACAGTACTCACAACATGCCTACCAAGATTATAGATCTCGGAAACCGTACCAAGGTCCTTGTTAAATCTTACAAGAAATCATACTACAGTACTCACAACATGCCTACCAAGATTATAGATCTCGGAAACCATACCAAGGTCCTTGTTAAATCTGACAAGAAATCATACTACAGTACTCACAACATGCCTACCAAGATTATAGATCTCGGAAACCGTACCAAGGTCCTTGTTAAATCTGACAAGAAATCATACTACAGTACTCACAACATGCCTACCAAGATTATAGATCTCGGAAACCATACCAAGGTCCTTGTTAAATCTGACAAGAAATCATACTACAGTACTCACAACATGCCTACCAAGATTATAGATCTCGAAAACCGTACCAAGGTCCTTGTTAAATCTGACAAGAAATCATACTACAGTACTCACAACATGCCTACCAAGATTATAGATCTCTCGGAAACCGTACCAAGGTCCTTGTTAAATCTGATAAGAAATGATACTGCAGTACTCACAACATGCCCACCAAGATTATAGATCTCTCGGAAACCATACCAAGGTCCTTGCTAAATCTGACAAGAAATCATACTACAGTACTCACAACATGCCTACCAAGATTATAGATCTCAGAAACCGTACCAAGGTCCTTGTTAAATCTGACAAGAAATCATACTACAGTACTCACAACATGCCTACCAAGATTATAGATCTCGGAAACCATACCAAGGTCCTTGTTAAATCTGACAGGAAATCATACTACAGTACTCACAACATGCCTACCAACATTATAGATCTCTCGGAAACCATACCAAGGTCCTTGTTAAATCTGACAAGAAATCATACTACAGTACACACAACATGCCTACCGAGATTATAGATCTCGGAAACCGTACCAAGGTCCTTGTTAAATCTGATAAGAAATGATACTGCAGTACTCACAACATGCCCACCAAGATTATAGATCTCTCCAAAACCATACCAAGCTCCTTGCTAAATCTGACAAGAAATCATACTACAGTACTCACAACATGCCTACCAAGATTATAGATCTCGGAAACCGTACCAAGGTCCTTGTTAAATCTGACAAGAAATCATACTACAGTACTCACAACATGCCTACCAAGATTATAGATCTCGGAAACCGTACCAAGGTCCTTGTTAAATCTGACAAGAAATCATACTACAGTACTCACAACATGCCTACCAAGATTATAGATCTCGGAAACCGTACCAAGGTCCTTGTTAAATCTGACAAGAAATCATACTACAGTACTCACAACATGCCTACCAAGATTATAGATCTCGGAAACCATACCAAGGTCCTTGTTAAATCTGACAAGAAATCATACTACAGTACTCACAACATGCCTACCAAGATTATAGATCTCGGAAACCATACCAAGGTCCTTGTTAAATCTGACAAGAAATCATACTACAGTACTCACAACATGCCTACCAAGATTATAGATCTCGGAAACCATACCAAGGTCCTTGTTAAATCTGACAAGAAATCATACTACAGTACTCACAACATGCCTACCAAGATTATAGATCTCGGAAACCGTACCAAGGTCCTTGTTAAATCTGACAAGAAATCATACTACAGTACTCACAACATGCCTACCAAGATTATAGATCTCGGAAACCGTACCAAGGTCCTTGTTAAATCTGACAAGAAATCATACTACAGTACTCACAACATGCCTACCAAGATTATAGATCTCGGAAACCGTACCAAGGTCCTTGTTAAATCTGACAAGAAATCATACTACAGTACTCACAACATGCCTACCAAGATTATAGATCTCGGAAACCATACCAAGGTCCTTGTTAAATCTGACAAGAAATCATTCTACAGTACTCACAACATGCCCACCAAGGTTATAGATCTCGGAAACCGTACCAAGGTCCTTGTTAAATCTGACAAGAAATCATACTACAGTACTCACAACATGCCTACCAAGATTATAGATCTCGGAAACCGTACCAAGGTCCTTGTTAAATCTGACAAGAAATCATACTACAGTACTCACAACATGCCTACCAAGATTATAGATCTCGGAAACCGTGCCAAGATCCTTGTTAAATCTGACAAGAAATCATACTACAGTACTCACAACATGCCTACCAAGATTATAGATCTCGGAAACCATACCAAGGTCCTTGTTAAATCTGACAAGAAATCATACTATAGTACTCACAACATGCCTACCAAGATTATTGATCTCAGAAACTGTACCAAGGTCCTTGTTAAATCTGACAAGAAATCATACTACAGTACTCACAACATGCCTACCAAGATTATAGATCTCGGAAACCATACCAAGGTCCTAAATCTTGCAAGAAATCATACTACAGTACTCACAACATGTCTACCAAGTTTATAGATCTCGGAAACCGTACCAAGGTCCTTGTTAAATCTGACAAGAAATCATACTACAGTACTCTCCAAAAAAAGCACTGAAACAGACTCAAGCTTTTTTTAGGTCCTCTCTAAATAAACTATTACACACTGGCCATCTCACTACACCCTGGCCTTCTCCTTCAAACAACAAAGAGTCTATTGGCACTCAATTCAACACTCATTTTATTCGGACAGTTCTCCCACTAATCAATAACCACCTCATCCCACCAACTTCCATCTGTTCTAGAAAGCAACACACTATCTTTCAGCCAGTCCCACCATCAACTAAAAAAATACTAGTCATTTTAAAAGTAACAACCTCAGCTGCAATAACCTTCCTACTGTTTTCCTCAAAACAGGTATAGAAGCACTAGCCTTCCATGTCTCCAGTCTAATCAACTGGTCAGTAGCAGAAAACTATGTCCCATCTGTAAAATCCATTATCATAGCCCTTCACAAAGGGGGTACTTCAACAGAGTTAAACTATAGACCTATTGCTATCCTGTCACCCCTCTCTAAAATCCTCAAGAAACGTATTCACTCTCAGCTTATGAAACATAAAACAAAACACAACCTTCTCTCCAACACCTAGCATGGTTACAGACCCAACCACAGTGCTAGTATACTGTCCTTCTCAACTTCACCAACGTAGTAAACCAATGCATAAATGAGGGCAACCTTGTTTCTCACTTTACCTTGATGTTTCCAAAGCATTTGACACAGTGTCTCACCAAAAGCTCTTCTCTGAACCTGCAATACTAGGTCTCAGTTACCCCTCCCTCTCCTGGATTCACATTTATTTATGCAGTCATCAGCAGGCAGCTAAATAACAACAGAGCCTTTCAGCATTTGAAGCATCTCTGTTAGTTTTCCCCAGGGGTCAATACTCAGCTCAATTCTATTTAATATTTTCATAAACAAACTTTAGACCACTACAACACTCGCCACTCTCATACAACATGCAGATGATTCGACACTTATCTTCTCTGCCCCATCCGTAGCAAAATTGCAGGAAATCAATTAAAAATCTTTCAATGACATTGAAATATAGCTAAAAAATTCTAACTTGCTGCTTAATGCCAAAAAAAAACTTATGCTGTTTACTCCAAAACAACACCTTAACCGGAAACAGACATTTCACATTACTTATAATAACACAGATATAGAAACCATAAACCAAACTAAACTACTCAGAGTCAGAACAGATGACAACCTCAGATTTGATCAACACATACTTCATTCCATTAAGAAAACTTACTAAAAACCCAACTCCTTCTATAGGGCCAAACACTACCTGATAGATCAAGGATTACCTTAGCAGCAAACATACCTCCTTCCTTTTCTCTTAAATGCTTCCCCTATTCTAGCGTTGCTGCCTCACAGCAAGAGGTTCTCCGGTTCGATCATTGGCTGGGGTGCCTTCTGTGCAGAGTCTGCATGTCCTCCCTGTGGTCGCGAGGGTTTCCTCCGGGTGCTCCAGTTTCCTCCCACATCCCAAAGACATGCTGTAGGTGGATTGGACACTCTAAATTAGCCCTAGGTGTGAGTGTGTGTCCTTCTGTGGAAGGTTGGGTGCCGGGCTGGCAACTCGACACCGTAAAACTCCACTGCCAATCAAGAGCGGACAGGTGATCCGCTGTGGCGACCCCTGACCGGGAAAAGCCGAACGAAGAAGATTCTAACAAATATCAACACTACATATAAAACTAAACAAGTCTCATACAAAGAAATGCATCATCATTCTCTTCAGCACAAACAATGTCCCTTCACGCTATCTAAACAACAACAAAACCCTAAGTACCCATGAAGTGGGACCTGGGCTCACAAGTTGACTGCAACCTTAGCTTCGACCACCACATGTCTAGTTTTCCATGTAGCTCACTTGATTAGTAAAGGCATCGCCCTGAGAACAAAAGAGGTTATAATTCCCCTATACTCGGTACTCATCAGGCACATAGTACTCATCAGGCACATAGTTAAGTATAACACCCTATTCGATGTGTACTGTACTGGGTATACCTGACATTGCCGACATTTCAAAATGCTGACAATCATATGGCCGACACCATATGATCGACATTTAAAATGCCGACAGAGAGGAACCGGCATCTCAGTACAGAAAGATTTCCATTCCTGCACTGTAGTGCGATCTCGGAGATGGTATGTTAAAGTTACGTGGGGTGTAGGGGGGCATAGCCTCCCTGCTAGCAGTGTAAAGAAAGTTTTTTCTTTTTTACCATCTGCTTCTATTGTCGACCATACGGTGTTGGCCATATGGGAGTCGGCATTATGAAATTTCGACAATGTGAAGTAGATCCATTGTACTAAGCACCTGTAGCAGTTAGAGAGACCTCAGGCATTTCTAACAAAGATCATCAAGGGCCTCCAGTATGGTCCTTACATAGGCCAACTAAAGTCCCTGTCACTATATTCCATATCATATAGATTTCTTAGGGAAGACTTGTGCCTGGCCTACAGATTAACCCAAGACACAAAGCTAATGAACTTACTTCCTATCCATAAATCAAATGGGTCTAGGGCTACCCATTCCAGGGACTTAAATATGGCCTGTGACTTAAACAGGACTTGCTGGAGAGACAGATTTATCTCAAAGTGACTGCCACATCTTTGGAACAGGCTACCAATTCATGTGAAACAGAGCACCTCCATCACACTGTTCAAGAGGAACATGGATGAGTAGATGAGCATTTTCTTTGGATGAGTAGATGGGGCACCATAAATTCTTACTGGAGGTAGTGCCCACAACCCTCCTGGACATGGGCAGACATCACTAAATGCAATCTTGGTTATTGACTAGTATTTCTACAGCATTACATTGGGTTGAAATGTCTAGGCTTAAAATGGCCTTCAGGTCAGTAGCTTAGTAATCTGCTATGATCCTATTACAAAATAGCTAAATTTGCAACCAGCTAACCTTATAAAACATACAACTGGCTTGCATTAAAACAATTAAACTGGCTTGAACTGCCAAACTAGTTGACACACACACAATTAATCATTGCCTACAACCTATTGTACTCTCCAGATAAATGTTCATCATTACAAAATACTCTACAGTACTATAAACCCACTGGGGGCCTTCGCTCTAACAATAAACTTTTACTAAGTACCAGTAAGACATTCAGTACTGCTGGAGAATCTCTCTACTCTTGTTATGTGTCAAAACTCTGGAGTGAAGACCCCACACAGTTAAAACAAATGGAAAACTTAAATAGTTTAAAACTTTGCTTGAACAGCACTTGTATCAAAGATGACTCGGTTCTTCCTGCTCACCAGGCTAGCTTGACTCTGATTACTTTTCTCCAACTCTTACAGCCACTTAACTTCCGAATCTTTTTGTACCTTGTCGCTCCCCTTACTTTTCCTATGATCCTCCTTTACTCACACGCCGTCAGTAATTACATTTCCTCCTCATCTTCCTGCTCATTTCTGTAACTTCTCCTTTCAGATCTCTCAGTTTTTAAGCTACATTTTACTTGTCTGTCTGCAAATTATTACTAAAATCTCAAAAACAGCCCAGTTTGATCTTAACCCTGCAGTCATCATTTTATACATTAACTGTTACTGTATGTTATTTCTTTATTCAATAATTAGCCAGTTTATGTTAATTTCACACTTATTTTTTGTGTTAAAATGCTATGTTCATGTAAGAAGTATTTAAAATATTTAAAAAAATCATGTAAATAAGCTCATGTATGGATGTTTTTGCCCTTCAATTATAAAAGTACATCATGTGTAACTTAAATGTGGAACTTTCCTCCCAGGGCCTCCTCTGAAAATGCATTTTACCCAGTCAGACTTTTCCCAGTCAACAAAGACAAATAAATAAATAAATAAACATTAAGTCAAGTCAAAGTAAACTTTATTGTCATTTAGAAATACACTCGTGTAGCTAAATAAAATTTCATGCATCAGCTCAATTCTTGAGATTACAAAGGAAAGTGAAACAACACATACAAGTAGAGGAATAAACATAACAAATACAGTACTATTCCCAATACACACAAGAAGGAGCAGAGGCATTTACCAACACTCATATACAGAAAGAATACCCTCTCGTGAGTTAAATTAACAAGCTTATTTATAGTTAAACAAAACACTCTACAGACTGAAATGCCTAAGTTATTTGTTTAATATTGCATTTGAGTGAGTCAAGTACTACTGACTGTAGATATAATAAATAAATATTGCACTTATTTGGAATATAAGTAAGCATATATTGTACAAATAAATTAAAATTTACTTATTATGTGTCCAGACTCCTGGAATTAGTGCCAGAGTTCAGAAGTCTAATCATTGTAGGGTAGAAACTCTTACTGAATCTTGTAGTCCTGCAGTGGATGCTGTGATATCTCCTGCCAGATAGGTTCATAGGTTCATACTAGGCTATCTGCCCTAGGGCATTTATAAGCCTAGCCAGAGTATGTTTGGCTTTCTCCACCCATTTTAAATTAATTTTGCTATGCCCTTTTTCGAGGTTAGTATACTGTGCCTCTGTCTAACAGTGACACAGAAGTGATACCGGGGTAAATCTACGATCCCCCATCCACTCATCAAGATTCCTCTTGAAGAGAGTCAATGAGGGACTCTGCCTAACCTGGACTGGGATTTTATTCCAGAGTGAAGGGAGCCTCTGGGTTATGAATCTGTCCCTCCAGCACGTCCTATTTATTTCAGTGCTGAGGTTCAAGTCTCTCGAGCGTGTAGCTCAATGGGATTTGGATTTTTTGAGGTGCAGCATGTCTCTTAATTCCGGGTTGGACATGGCTTTATACGTCAGGCACAGGTCGCCTCTGAGCAGGTGGTATGCCACTGAGTAGAGCTGGAGTTTCTTTAACCGGGCAGCATATGGCATCTGTTTGAGCCCTTTGATCCTCTTGGTGAGGTACTTTTGGGGTCTTTCCAGTTGCTGCAGGTGTTTGGTAAGGTACATCCCAAAAGGGGCATTGTACTCGATTATGGGCCTAATGAGGGATGAGTAAAGAGGCACGATGACCTCCCCTAATCTAGATGTGAATCCCTTCATGATTAGGTGGGCTATATAAAATGTTTTTCTAACCACTTCGGCCACGTGGTTGTCAAATGAGAGATTGCTATCAACTTGGGTCCCCAGGTCCCTAATTACTTCTTCTGTACTTAATGGATTACCACCTATGTGGTAATTTGTGGGCACTTTGTTTTTGCCAAAGGGGATGACTATACACATTTTTGGCGTTTAGCTTGAGGCCATGGCTCTGGCACCAGTTGTCTGTTTCTATGAGGCCCTTTTGGAGGATGCTTATGTTGGCTGGAGAGTCGATTATGGCACCCAGTTTGCAGTCATCTGCAAACTTGGTCAGCCACAGTCCTTCCGTGTTGGCCTGTACCACCGCGAAATATATACCGAACAAGAGAGGTCCCAGGACTGAGCCTTGTGGGATGCCACTTGTAACTGGTTTGGAGTCTGACATGGCTCCAGCAATTCTAACCATGTGGGTTCTGTCCTTGAGCCAGTTTGCAACCCATCTAGTGACATAGGGGTTTATATTTAAGCTGGTGAGCTTATCTATAATGCCCGAGTGGGGTATTGTATCAAGGCTTTTATGAGGTCCAGGTAGGCTGTGTGGACCACCTTCCCTTCGTCAATGGCCTTGGTGACTGTTTCAAAGAAGTTGACCAGGTTTAAGAGGCAGGATCTGCCCTTAACAAAGCTGAACTGGGTAGGATCCAGTGTCTGTAGGTCCCCAATATCTTTATTTATGAGGTCCATGATGATCCTTTCCATAGCTTTGCAGACCAAGCTAGTCAGGCTTATGGGGCGATAGTTTCCAGGGTCCGTTGAGGCACCACCTTTGTGGAGAGGGACCACTGTTGCTGTACGCCACTCTTTGGGTACATATCCTGTAGTAAGGCTGAGATTGAACAGTAGTTTTATGTTTGGGTTTAGCTCTTCTTGGAGTTCATGTAGGACACAGCCAGGGACACCGTCTGGTCCCATTGATGCTGTGTTTTTTGCTTTGGAGAGGGTGGCTCTTACCTGAGCATCTGAGATGTCAGGGGGGCAGCACTCTGCTGGGATAGATATTTGCCCTTTTGGTGGGGGGGGAGTTTGCGCTGAACCTGTCAGCTAGGATGTTGGCAATGTCTGTGGGTTCGGTGTATTTTTTGTCATTTTGGACTAATTCTGAGCATATCTGGGAATTCCCACCCAGGTTCCTAACATAACTAAAGAAAGCCTTGTGATTATCCTTGGTGTCCTGTGCAATTTTTCTCTCGAAGCTGGCCTTAGACGATTTTATGAGTGCCCTTAGTTTTTTGCTATTACTGATCAGAGATGCCTTCCCTTTTTGGGATTTTGCTCTATCATGTAGTAGCTTCCTCCTTCTATTGTATAGTTTGTTTATGGCTGGGGTCCACCAGACAGGACGTCTGCCTTTGGAGGATTGGGTCTTGGTTTTATTTGGGATTGCATGATCCATGCATTCCTGAAGGTGTTCATAGAATGCATTTATAAAGGATTCTGCGGTCTGGGCCGTATTTTCCACAGGCCCGGGGGCTTTGAAGGATTCCACCTCGGTTTTGAGGAGTGTGAAATTTGCTTTAGAGTAGTTTTTCACTGTGATTTTCTGGGCAGGGGGTGGGGTCGGGATGTGACTATCCAGTGAGATCAGTTTATGGTCTGATCTTACCAGTGAGGGATACACTTCTGGTCTGGAGCATAGAGTCCCCATGTTGGTGATGATCAGGTCCAGTATGTTTTCCCCTCTTGTGGGAGTGGTAACAAGTTGTTCTATAGCATTTGAGTTTATGAATTCTAGGAAACTTTGGGCTAGGGTGTTGGAGCTAGAGTAATGCTCCCAGTCTATGTTTGGGTAGTTGAAGTCGCCCAATATAATGGTGTTTGGAGAGACCTTCATATTTTCCAGTGTTCTCAGGAAGGCCGAGTGGGGTTCCTGGGTTTGGGAGGGTGGTCTGTAGCAGGCTATAAACTGGAAGGCAGTTTTACCCACTGTTAGTTGCACATGGATAGTCTCTGATGCTTCGTGCTTTGCCAACAACCTGGAGGTGTGGGTATCTTTGATGAATATCAATACTCCCCCTCCTTTTGTGGTTCGGTCCAAGTTTTGGGGCTGAAAAGCATGGCATGAGGTATAACCCGGTAGTGCTGGGGTGGTCTCGGGAGCCCTGAACCAGGTTTCTGTTACTGCACAGATATTGATGTTCTCCATGCTAAGGAGAGTTTCGAGTGCGTGCATCTTGAGGTTTAGACTTCTGGCGTTTAGTAGCATTACTCTTAGTTTCTTATCCCTTGTGATACCTACGGAGGTGGGTTTGTCTTTTGAGCCCTGCCTAAAAAAGGCACTATGGGGGTAGCAAGAGCCTTTGCCAATATCCGAAAGCCCAGGGATGACAGGTGCAAGCTGTCCCTAGCGAAGCATCGTGGCTTGTCAAGCATATCATCTCAGGCTGACAGGCATTGGATCCCCTTTGAATGACACCAATACTTAAGCCAGTTGTTGAAATTGATCATTTTGTCTTCATATTGTGGCATCATTCTTGGTGAGGGTAAGATGCTACTCAAGGTCAGGGTCATACCGGCCTGGGCTACATGCTCAGAGAGCTCCTCTATGTCTCTTTTCATGTAGTCCAGGGAGGTACGTCTCAGGTCATTCACACCAGCATGGATAATGACTGAGTCATATTTGTACTTGCCTTGGAGTGACCTGAGTGCTTGTGTTATGTGGCGGATCCTAGCGCCCGACAGGCTGCTCATCGTGACCTTCTCCTTGTTCAGCCTGGTGAGTGGAACATCAGTGTGCCTAACGACAGAGTCACCTATTACAAGTGTATCAGGTGTGTTGTTTAGCCTTAAGGGCTGTGACTGTTCGGCACACTGGCTTTGTGAGATATGTGTTGCACGTGTTTTGTTTTGGGGTAGCGGTTGCTTGGGTATCTGCTTTGGAGGTCTCTGCTGCTTAGGCAGATCTTTATTTAGAGCCTCCGAGTATGTTTTTGTGTGATTATGTGTTTGGTTTGCTGTCATGGTAGGTCTATGTGAGACTGGAATTGTAGTGAGTGTGGTTTCCTTCTCCTCCTGACTGGTTATGCCAGTACTGAGTTGAGAGAGCTTAACCTCCAGTTTGGCTATATGGTTGCATCTCTCACATGTGTTGGAATTTGTTGGGAGGAGGAGAGAGTTGTCTGTGTACATGAGGCAGTTGTAACATTGCCTCAAGATTCCCAGATTCACCAGCTGGACCGGAGAGGAGATTGACAACTGACCTTTGGACATGCTGGAATAATATTGGGAATTCCTTTATAATTGAAAACAAGGGCCAATGGGGAGTGAGGGTGTTGTGCTTTTAATTTTTATTGCTGACTTATATAATTGCTTTAGTGAGCAAGTGCCAGGTAACTTAAGCGCAATGTGTTACAGGTAACTTAAATGCAAAAACGACAAACAGTAACTTTCTTTCAAGTGAAACAAGGAAATAAGTACAGTAAGCAATGCAGATATCAATAGAGATCCACAGAAGCACTGAGAAGCCACGTTTAGGTGGAACTAGCGTTCCAGGGAAATAACAAGCAAACAAACAACAAGCATACAAACAAAGCTAGATTCAGCAGGCCTGGATCTAGTCTATGCTACAGCAAACAAGGTGTACCAATTTCAGTAAGAAACAGTTCAAATATGCAGGCACTATAAAACTTTAACCAGAAATTCCCAGCTCAGAAGGGCAGAGTCCAGCCTCTCCTCCCACAAGAGTGCAGACCATGAACCTTCTTAATGTAAAATAACTTTCCTGAAGCCCAAGTGCTTAAACCAAAACTAATACACTTTAAGAATAACAGACACTGAGCTCTCAATCAGCAGTTCCCAACTTAGAAGGATGAAAGCTACCTGTCCTGCCACCACAGTGCATGCCACAAACCTTCCTAATGTAAAACAACTGGTCTGAAGCCCAAGTGCTTAATCCAAAAGACTTAGAATGATAGCTACACTTTAATCAAGTTACTACCAAGCAGTAATAAATACAATTGAATACTTTAAAGAATGCCTGGATTAGTGCTCAAGTTATACAAACAAAGCTAGATTCAGCAGGCCTGGATCTAGTCTATGCTACAGCAAACAAGGTGTACCAATTTCAGAAGAAGCAGTTCAGATATGCATGCACTATAAGCCTTTAACCAGAAATTCCCAGCTCAGAAGGGCAGAGTCCAGCCTCTCCTCCCACAAGGGTGCAGACCACGAACCCTCTTAATGTAAAATAACTGGCCTGAAAGCCCAAGTGCTTAAACCAGAATTAATACACTTTTAGAATAACAGACACTGAGCCCTCAATCAGCAGTTCCCAACTTAGAAGGATGTAAGCTACCTGTTCTGCCACTACAATGCAGACCACAAACCCTCTTAATGTAAAACAACTGGTCTGAAGCCCAAGTGTTTAAACTAAAAGGCTTAGAATGAGTTACACCAAGAAGTAATTAACAGGACACACAACACTTGCTCAATTATATCAGCTGAAAACAAGGCAGGAAATGAGGGGGGGGGGTGAAAAACAGTTTCAACACAGATGTGAGGAATGTGCAAATTATAAAGCCAAAAAATATATACTGTTCTCTATATATTTGCAGAGCAGTAAGAGCAGTAAGACAACAGATATCTAAGCAAACAATTTAGCTCTATAATACAGAAAAATATACTCAGCTCTATATATTTGCAGATAGTTCTGTAAGGCTGTCTCTCAAACTAAGGCTCCAGTTTGAATGCAGATTGTTAATTATAATTAAGGGATGCTTAAACAATCCCTGCGCAAGATGCATGTTGTCCTGTATTAGTTTGGTGGCCTTTTGGATGCTTCCTGCAGAGTAAGGTTATTGTATCAATGGAAGACTGGAACCTGTTACCTTCTCTGTAACCCTCACCCCTCTTTGTAGCGCCTTCCTTTCTATAACTGTGCAGCTTCCAAACCACACTGTGAAGTTGCAGGTGAGGATGCTCTCTATTGCACCTCTATAGAAGGTGGAGAGAATATGGGGAGGAAGCTTCTCGGATATGTGCATACCCAGGAATTTCACTCTTAAACCTTTCCACATTCTCACCATTGCTCCTGAGCACTGGATGGCTTGTTCTCCTTTTCCTGAAGTCAATGATAATCTTTTTGATCTTGCTTACATTCAGGTTAAGGTTGTTCCCCTTGTACCAACTGATCAGAGATGTCACTTCCTCTCTGTAAGCCATTTAGTCCTCCTTTCTGATGAGCCCCACGACTGTGGTGTCATCAGCAAACTTGATGATATGGTTGGACGTGTCCTTAGCATAGCAGTCATGGGTCAGGATGGTGAATAACAGTGGGCTAACATATCCCTGTGGAACCCTGGTGTTAATCATGATGCACTTTGATGTGTTCTTACCTGAACACACCCTCTGTGTTGTCTCAATCAGGAAGTCCAGGATCCAGTTACAGAGATGTTTACTGATTCCTAAATGTGCCAGTTTTTCTATCAGCTGCATTGGTACCACTGTATTAAATGAAGAGCTGAAGTCTATGAACAGCATCCTCACATAGTTGTCTTTGCCTTAAATACTTAAGGGAGGTGTGTAGTGCTACTGATATGGCATCAGATGTAGATCAGTTAGCTCTTGTATGCAAACTGCAGAGGGTCAAAATCAGGAGGTAGGCATGAAGAAAAATGCTTTTTGATCAGCTGTTCAAAACATTTCACAACAGTGGATGTCAGAGTGACTGGTCTGTAGTCGTTAGGGCTGGAGGGAGAGTTTTTCTTAGGTAGTGGTATGATGTTAATTTCCTTGTAGCATGAGGGTACTTTAGTCATGGCAAAAGAGGTGTTGAGTATTTACTTGAGCACTGTGCAAGGCTGATGAGCGCAGCCTTTTAACATCTTGTCCAGTATGTTGTCTGGGCCAGCAGCCTTCCTGGGGTTCACCCTCCTTAGCTCTCTTCTTACCTCCTTTGTTCTGAAGCTGAGTACTGCATCCTTCTCAGCAGTGGGTAGCTTTAGTGCCAACATGTTGTTTCTTTCCTCAAATCTACCAAAGATGATGTTCAAACTGACCATGAATTAAATGCTGTTCTCACACTGTGCTGACCTGATTTTGTAGTGAGTGATGTCCTATATGCTGTGCCATAGTCTCCTTGCATCCGTCATGTCTTTAAAGTGGCTCTGTACCTTTCTGGTATACTCCGTCTTAGCCTCCTTTATACCCCTCCTCAGATTACCTCTTGCTAGCTTGGGGTGCTTTGTCTTTAGTCCTGTAAACTGCTTAAATAAACTTGAGTTCCATCATGTGCCAGCAGAAGTGTATTTTTATGCAGCTCTGTATTAAGAGGAATAGATCAATGACCATTTTGTAACTATAAGTAAATGTATCGGGGAATTATATTTGGATCCTTGGGTACATACTGCACCTAAGATTGCTACTCTTCCCTTAAGAACTTTCATGTACCTTAGCAAGGATTCTGAATGACCAATTTGCCCTTGTCAGTTCAGGAATTTATGGTAGTGGCATGTGAGAAAAGGTTACTTTAAAAGAGAAACATTTTGACATAATGCCATTTCATTATAGATATATTGTATGTGTTTGCTCCCAAACCCAAACAAAACTGATATACATATAGAATAATTTTATAGCTTAAATTGACAATTTGGCAAATTCTAATGGTGGCACAGGTCTGTTGGTGGTTTCATTCGTACAAATTTATAACTCCTAAATAATTTTAAATATTCTAGTAACATAATTGGACAACAAATTTGGATAATGGGTTATTATGTGGCATATCAATGGAACAGATGTATCTTAATTTTCTAAGTGCTAATTCACAATTCTCAGTATTTACTTTCTCTGTTTATTTCATATGCTTGAAATCACTACTCCAGGGACACTTAAAACACTAGTTTAGCTCTAATATGATAAAATGCACAACATATTTATTAATGTGATGTATTCTGTATTTGTACTCATAAAGCAAATGAAACATGCATCTGTTTGTTGTGATTTAAATCTGATGAGCATCTGTAAACTATCAGAATCTAATGGACTGTAAACTAGAGAATTTAAACTATGAAATTGTAATCATAGTAATAATTCTGAAAAACAAAACATGGACAGGATTAAGGGGATTTTCATTTCTCTCATGAAATACCACAAACAATAATTTCAGCTCTCTTTAGACACAGGCTATTCCCCCAGATAATCCCCTTCGGATAACGTAAACATCTCTTCTCATTATCAAGAAGCTACAATAATTGTATGCACACAGACACTGTGATGGTTATTTCTTATGCTGGGATGTATCTCAGTTTTCATACACAGACACCCCCATGAATCTTGACCACCTTTGATGTTTGACTGTGGTCAACTCAAACAAATTCTGCTCCAATGAATGTGTGTGAGCTTATAATGCACATACCTACTCAAAAACACACACTCAATATTTTTGGCAGGTAAAATCTATGATATTTTCACTATGCTCAAATGGATAAAATGGTCATTTGCATTTTCCACCTGTAATAATACTTTCTTATAGGTTGGCCCTCTGATATTTGACTGTGAGCAGGTAAAAGAAATGCTGTACATAGTCATGTACTCTGCCTTGTTTTACATGCCCCCCCCCCCACCCACACATATACACACCCACACACACATAAAGCATGCATGCACACACAAAACAATCCTCACTTGTGGGCAATTTAGAGTGCCACCAGTTCCTCTAACAGCATATTTTTGAAGCAGAGGTGGAAAAAGGGAACACTTAGTAACAACATTTGTGGACATAGGAAGGACGTGCACTCCCCCACACAGAAGGTACCTCAGCTGGGAACTAGATCTAAGCTATGAAGCAGCAATGGGAATAACTGTAATGCCATGTTACCCTCACTCATTTATAATGCCATGTTACCCTCACTCATTTATAATGCCATGTTACCCTCGGTCATTTATAATGCCATGTTACCCTCACTCATTTATAATGCCATGTTACCCTCACTCATTTATAATGCCATGTTACCCTCGCTCATTTATAATGCCATGTTACCCTCGCTCATTTATAATGCCATGTTACCCTCGGTCATTTATAATGCCATGTTACCCTCACTCATTTATAATGCCATGTTACCCTCCCTCATTTATAATGCCATGTTACCCTCACTCATTTATAATGCCATGTTACCCTCACTCATTTATAATGCCATGTTACCCTCGGTCATTTATAATGCCATGTTACCCTCACTCATTTATAATGCCATGTTACCCTCACTCATTTATAATGCCATGTTACCCTCGGTCATTTATAATGCCATGTTACCCTCATTCATTTATATTATGTATTGATATCTGATAACCAGGAATGCATTGCCTATTATTAGGACAGTACTGGAGAGAAAACACTAGAAACAACTATTAGACACATGAGGAAATAAGATTTTATTTATTTTTTCCAGTTTGATAGTCAGGTAAGTGGACTGGTTAACAGATGCTTTTCAGCCACAACCCTGGTACCATGATGCAAGACCAAAACAGAAACTTATACACAGAGTTGTACACAGTATGGTAACAAAGAGGAGACGATACATTTGTATGTTATTTAGAATTATAAATGCATGTGGTACATCAGTATTTATAGTACAATTAAAGCAGGTGTACAACCTGTGGTCATTTGTTAAACATCTTTAAAAGAAAGATGCAGGTCCAGTGTGAGCTGCGAGAACTAAGAGTTGTTATGGAAGGAAAGATACCGCTCTGTATTTTTCATGTGTTTGAGCTGGAATGTAAGGTTACAAGAGGGTGCACACATTTGATTTTTTGGATAAGTACGCTTTTAACTAAGGCATCATGAGCTGTAGGGGTGAGAAGTGTGAGATTCTATAACATAGTTTTAGTTCATGAAGTATTTTGCTAACAATATTGTCAGTATAATGAAACACTAGGGCTGAAGAGTACTTCTGTTCAGTTACTAATGGTAGGGGGTTGCCATTTGCATTAATAAAAATTAGATTTGCAAACAAAATAACAGCAACTGGAAAACGTGCTTACAGAAGCAAATCCAAATGGAAAAAAAAAAACACAACAACCAGCAATGCAATAAAATGACTTTTGGTTGTAAAAATTAGATTTCAGCATCGGCGAGTGCAAAGATGACCTGTTCTCTTGAGATACTAGGCAGAGGGCTGGAGATTTCTCCTAGCAGTCATCTGCAAACTTAATCAACCAGAGCCCTTTTTGTAGTGACTTTTAATTCAGAAAAGTAGATGCCAAACAGGAGAGGTCCCAACACAGAACCTTGGGGTACTCAAGTAGTGACTGGTCTTTTGGAGGCAACTTCCCTTATTTTGATTACCTGCATCCTATTTATGAGCCAGCGAGCAAACAGCAGGTGACATATGGGTTTACTCCCCAGTTTATTTAGTTTTTCTGCTAAGCCTAAGTGGGGAATGGAGTCAAAATCTTTGGCCAGGTTGAGGTGTTGCATTCATCCATTGCTTTTTTGATGTGTTAAAAAAAATCCACCAGGCTGACAAATCCAAACTGAGACAGTGTTTGCAGGTTCCTTATGTCCTGATTGATAAATTCCATGATAAGCTTTCCCATGGCTTTGCATATGAGGCTGGTCAGTTTTATCTGTTTGTAATTCTCTGGGTCTGTGGATGTTCCTCCCAAGGGAATCACTGTAGCTGCTTGTTGCAAAAGCTGTCTGGAGGCTGAGAGTGAACAATGTTGTTAGGGGTGTAGCTGAATTGTTCTTCATGCTATTAAAGCTGCATCCAAGGATGTTGCCAGAACCCAATCATGCAGTAGTTTTAGCTTTTGATAGCACTTTTAGGACTTGGTCTTGTGTGACAGCTGGAGGTGAGCCAGTTTCAGATACATCTTGAGGGACAAAAGGAAGGGAGAGAGGGCTGATGTTAGTGCTGAATTTAATCAGCCAGCCACTCGCTATATCTTCAGCCTCAGTTTAGATAATATTGTTCACAATCAGCTCAGCACATTGCTGCATTGTGCTTTTGAGGTAACGAATATAACTAAAAAATGCCTTGTGACTGTTCTTGGCTAAGGCAACTATTTTAGCCTTAGACTTGGCTTTGGGGGATTTTACTAAGCTCCTGAGTTGCTTATTTATTTCAGTGACCAGTGCTCTGACATTCTAGGAATTGCTCGTGACCAGTGCTCTGACATTCTAGGAATTGCTCGTGACCAGTGCTCTGGCATTCTAGGAATTGCTCGTGACCAGTGCTCTGACATTCTAGGAATTGCTCGTGACCAGTGCTCTGACATTCTAGGAATTGCTCGTGACCAGTGCTCTGACATTCTAGGAATTGCTCGTGACCAGTGCTCTGACATTCTAGGAATTGCTCGTGACCAGTGCTCTGACATTCTAGGAATTGCTCCTGACCAGTGCTCTGACATTCTAGGAATTGCTCATGACCAGAGCTCTGACATTCTAGGAATTGCTCTTCTTACTTTTGGTGAAAATTCTTTTCCTTTTTTTATAAAGCCTGTTGATATTATGGTTCCCCATGTGGGTTGGTTTCTGGGGTTTGCCCTGAACTTGTTCCGATGGGGTACAGCTTCATCTATGATGTTGTTTACATGCTGATATAGTGTGATGGTGTACATTCCTGCATACCCAGTGGAGTTAACTGGGTTTGGTGAGGATTTGAAGTTTGCCAATGTATCACTTAGGAGTAGGTAGTTTGTCTTAAAAAAACTGTAATGGTACCTTGGGTGGAAGAGATTTCTGGTTTCAGTTTTATTTTGAAGGAGAGAGATTTATCATTAAGACCTAACAAGTGATGAAGATACACAAGTTATGGTGCAAGATGCTCCCATATTTAGCAAGGACAAGATTTAAGATGTTATCCCCCAGTGGGTCCTCTGACTAATTGTTCCAGGGCATTTGTATTGACAAAGTCCAGGAATCCCTGTGCTTGTGCACTAGTGGTGGTGTAGGTTTCCCAGGAATCTCTGAGCTTGTGCACTAGTGGTGGTGTAGGTTTCCCAGGAATCTCTGTGCTTGTGCACTAGTGGTGGTGTAGGTTTCCCAGGAATCCCTGTGCTTGTGCACTAGTGGTGGTGTAGGTTTCCCAGGAATCCCTGTGCTTGTGCACTAGTGGTGGTGTAGGTTTCCCAGGAATCTCTGTGCTTGTGCACTAGTGGTGGTGTAGGTTTCCCAGGAATCCCTGTGCTTGTGCACTAGTGGTGGTGTAGGTTTCCCAGGAATCCCTGTGCTTGTGCACTAGTGGTGGTGTAGGTTTCCCAGGAATCCCTGTGCTTGTGCACTAGTGGTGGCGTAGGGTTCCCACTCTATAGTTGGATAGTTAAGATCACCCAGGAAAATCATATTGAGTTTTATACGGAGTGATTCTTGTTCCTATAGGCAGGTGCTGTGTCTTTCTATTGTCATAGAGGGAGATCTATAGCTAGCTAATATATTATACAAGGCCTTTCTGATGGTTATTTGGACATGAAGAAGCTCTAATGCATCATACTGCTTTACTAGGCTTGATGGGAGTCTCTTCTGTATATAGATTGAGACACATCCACCTTTTCTCCCCTACTGCACAGTGGGTGGTCTAAATATGAGGAAGGCATTATAGCCCTGCATATCTGGAGTGCTCTCCACTATTTTAAACCTGTCTCACTCACTACACAGACGTCAATGTTTTCCAGGCTGAGAAGGGCTTATAGAGAGTTAAATTTCTTCTTCAGGCTCCTAGCACTGATCAGTAACACCTTCATATTTTTCTTTGTTTGTTTCATTATGTTGGTAGGTTTATCAGGTTGGCATTGCTAAAAATGACCCTATGGAGATGGACAATGCATTTGTCAATAAAACCCGTTAAGGGAGAGATGCAGGACATCCTTGGTAAAGCAGTGCAGTCTTTCAATCATATCATCCCAAACTGACAAATATTGGACCCTGTTTGAATGACACCAAAACCCGAAGCCAATTATTGAAGTCAGTTACTTTTTGCTCATGTGGTGGCATCATCCTTGGTGAAGCTAGAAAGCTGCTCACTGATAGGCTCATATCTGCCTTGGGCACAAAGTCTGAAAGCTCCATCATGTGTCGCTTCATATAATCCAGGCAGGTACACCTTTTTTTCATTGACACCAACATGAACTATGACAGAGTCATACCGATACTTGTTGTTCAAGGTCTTGGGTGCATGTGTGATCTGATGGATCCTGGCACTAGATAGCCAATAAAAGGGGAGGGGGGGTCTTATGTTGTTAAATTATCTTGAGGGGCCAGCAACAACAACTACACTGGGTTTAAGAACACAACTACAACAGGAAGTATGGGTAAGAGTGAAAAACAATTAGTCCCTTAGCTCAGAGATCACTGCCCTAAAACTGCCCCAATGCAAAGACAAGTCCTGAACTGGCCTGACATACTCAGTACACAAGAATGAGAAAACAGCTTAGTAACAACAGTTAGACCACTTAAAACAGCAACAGTACAGTGCAACTGTGTACTGGCATCATTAATATAGGCTAAAGCAGTTAAAGACTGTTAAAATGAATTTAAAATCAGATCAAGAAATGAAAACACACGTCTTTCTCTATGTATAACACTATTACAATGCAACAGAAAGATGATTTTTTTTATCACAGAGAGGTCCATATTTGTATATGTGATCCCAGAATTGTTTGTGTACAAGTTTCTCAAAGATTTGGTTTGCTTGTACATCTGAAATCTTTGTATTCCTTAGGGTTTGGGTTTTTTTTTTTGTTTTTTGGAAAGGGCAAAGATGTTTGAGCGTTTATATGATGTGAGGAAAATAAAATACACTTGGAGACTGGCCAAACAGCATGACTCTCTCAAACTACTCCATGTCCAATTAACTATTGGGAAAGCAACATACCACATCATTGTTAGCTATAGATCCCCCCATTGAACCAGGGTAAGCACACCGCCTACTGTGATTTACTTGAATCCCTCACCATACAGCCAACACCTTAGTCATGGGAGATTTCAACTATCCTTCCACAGACTGAGGGAAATAGGTTGGTACTAGGCTATCAGCCCTAGGGCCTATGCAAGCCTAGCCATAACAGTTCCCCGGCTATTTCTTCCCAGGATATTTACTTCCCTGGCCCACTGTCTAGCGGGACAACTGATGTGATCCCCGAGGTGAATTTCTTATCTCCCATCCAATCATCAAGGTTCCTTTTGAAGAGGGCTAAAGAGGTGTTCTGCTTGACATGTATGGGCAGCCTATTCCAGAGTATGGGGAGTCTCTGGGACAGGAACCTATCCATCCAGCATGTTTTGTTCATTGTGATGACCAGGTTTAGATCCCTGGATCGTATGGCTTTGAAGGATTGGGATTTCTTTAAGTGTAGCATGTCCAACAGCTCTGGGTTTGACATGGCCTTGTATGTTAGGCAGAGATCACCTCTGAGTAGACGATATGCGACAGAGTGTTGCTGGAGTTTTTTTAGATGGTCAGCATATGGCATCTACTTTAGGCCTGTGAGTCTTTTAGTGAGGCATTTCTGTAGCCTTTTCAACTGTTGCAGATGTCTTGTGAGGTACATACCAAACAGGGCATTGTACTCTATAATGGGTCTAATGAGGGATGAGCACAGTGGGACAATGACTGCCTTTTTTCTGGAAGAAAAGCCCTTAGTGATGAGATGTGCAACATAGAAGGATTTTCTGACTGTTGCGGTGATGTGGTTATCGAAGGTGAGACCACTGTCCACCTGTGTTCCTAAGTCCCTTATCACACTTTGTGTTTTGTGTACTGCCACTTATGTGGTAATTCATGGGTACATGGTTTTTCCCAAAGGGGATAACTACACATTTCTTGGCATTGAGCTTCAGCCCATGACTCTGGCACCAAGCATCCGTCTTTGTAAGGCCCTTTTGTAGAATATCCACATCATTTGGGGATTCGATAATGGCTTCCAGTTTGCAGTCATCTGCAAACTTTGTTAACCAGAGTCCCTTAGTGTTGGCCTGTACTTTGAAGTAAATGCCAAACAAGAGTGGTCCCAGGACTGAACCCTGAGGTACTCCACTTGTCTGGAGCTGGATTTAGAGTCGGCTACTTTTACAGTGTGGGTTCTGTCAGTAAGCCAGTTGACAAACCATCGAGTGAAGTAGGGATTAATGCCCAGCTTAGTAATTTTATCTATGATTCCAGAGTGGGGGATGGTGTTGAAGGCCTTGGCGAGGTCCAGATAGGCTGTGTGGACCACCTTACCCTTGTCCATGGCTCTGGAGACTGATCCGAAGAAGTCAACCAGGTTGAGGAGACATGATCGGCCCTTCACGAAATCAAACTGGGTAGGGTCCAGTGTTTGAAGGTTGCCAACGTCTTTGTTTATAAGTTCCATGATGATGCATTCCATGGCTTTGCAGATCAGGCTTGTCAGACTGATGGGGCAATAGTTCCCAGGGTCCAAGGTGGATCCCCCTTGTGGAGTGGGATAACTGTAGCTATGCACCACTCATTGGACACGAAGCCTGAGGTGAGGCTACGATTAAACATAACACTCAGGTGAGGTGCCAGTTCATTCTGTAGTTCATGTAGTACACAGCCCGGCATGTTGCCTGGTCCCATGGATGCTGTATTCTTAGCTTTGGAGAGTGAATTTTTTACCTGTGTGGCCATGATTACCGGAATTTGGCAATCTTTTGGTATTGAGATGGGCCGCTTAGGGGGTGAGAAGGGGGTGAAGCTGGCACTGAATCAATCTGCCAGGACATTGGCAATATCCTTGGGATCAGTATATTTATTGCCATTCTGTTGTAGCTCAGAGCAGATCTGAGCATAGCCATTTAGATTCTTGACATAACTATAGAATGCCTTGTGGTTGTCCTTAGAATATTTGGCAATTTTATGCTCGGAACTTGCTTTGGAGGATTTTATAGGTTCATAGGTAAGTACTAGGCTATCTGCCCGAGGGCATCTATAAGCCTAACCAGAATGTGTTGGCTTTCGCCTCACCCTTAGATTAGTTCCCTGTGCCTTGGTCCAGCACAGCAGAGCCATTAATTCCCTGTGCTTCTGTCCAGCAGAGCCACTGCAGTGATACCCGGGGTAAATTTTCTGTTTCCCATCCACTTGTCAAGATTTCTCTTGAAGAGTGTTAGTGAGTGGCTCTGCCTAATGTAGATTGGAATCCTGTTCCAAAGCATGGGGAATCTCTGGGACAGGAATCTATCCCTCCAGCATGTCCTATTTATCATTGTGGTGATGTTTAGATCCCTAGAGTGTGTGGCTCTTGGGGATTTGTTTTTTTTTTAGGTGGAGCATGTCCATCAATTCTGGGTTGGACATGGCCTTGTACATCATGCAGAGATCACCTCTGAGTAAGCGGTATGCAACTGAGTACAGCTTGAGTTTCTTCAGTCGGGCTGCATAGGGCATATGTTTGAGGCCAGTAAACCTCTTGGTGAGGTACTTCTGTGGTCTTTCCAGCTGTTGCAGGTGTCTTGTAAGGTACATCCCAAATGGGGTGTTGTACTCTGTGATGGGTGTGATGAGTAGAGGGGCACAATAACCTCTTTTGTTCCAGATGCGAACCCTTTTGTGATTAGGTGGACCACATAGAAGGATTTTCTAACCACCTTGGCAATATGATTATCAAAGGAGAGATTACTATCTACTTGGGTCCCCAGATCCCTTATAAAGGGGATAACTATGCATTTTTTGGCATTTAGCTTGAGGCCATGATTTTGACACCAGGTATCTGTCTAAGTGAGACCCTTCTGGAGGATGTCTGTATCAGCTGGAGAGTCAATTATGGCCCCAGTTTGCAGTTGTCTGTGAACTTGGTCAGCCATAGTCCTCCTGTGCTTGTCTGTACCTCTGAGAAGTATATACTGAACAGGAGGGGGTCCCAGGACTGAGCCCTGGGGGATGCCACTTGTAACTGGTTTAGAGTCAGACCTAGAGCCTGCAACTCAGTTTCTTATTGAGGCTGGTAAGGGAGTTTTTTGTATCCTGGGATTTTCCTCTTTTCTGCAACAGTTTCTTCCTTCTGTTGTATAATTTGTTTATGGCAGGGGACCACCAGATTGGCTTCCTTTTTTGGGAGTAGAGCATCTTGGTTCTATTTGGAATGGTACGATTTTATGCATGAGTGGATGTGCTCGTACAGTGCCTTAGTGTAGGATTCAGTAGCTGAACTTTCAGTGCCCGTCTGCATGGGTGTCGTGAAGTTTGTCACTTCTGACTTGAGTAGCATGAAGTTGGCTTTGGAGATGTTTTTTATGGAGGTTTCTCTACTGGGGGGTAGGGATGGGATGTGGACGTAGAGGGTGATTAGGTTATGGTCAGACCTGACCAACGAGGGAGTGACCACTGGTGTGGAGCATCGATATCCATGGCATTGGAATTTATGAATTCCAAGAACAGTTGGGCAACGGTGTTGGTACCCGAGTAGTTTTCCCAATTAATGGCAGGGTAGTTGAAATCACCCAGTATTAGTGTGTTAGGTTGTATCTTAATATTTTCCAGTATGTTTAGAAAGGTGTAGTGAGAATCTTGGGGGGCATGATGGGAGATCTTTAGCAAGCTACAATTTAGATTGCAGTCTTACCTAGTGTTAGTTGCATCTGTAGTATTTCAGATGCATTGTGTTGGGCAACTAGCCTGGAGATGTGGATATGGACATTCCACCACCTTTATTGTTTCGGTCCTGGTTTAGTGGCCAAAAAGTGTGGTAAGAGTTGTACCTGGTATTGCAGGGGTGCTTCTCTGGAGCCTTGAACCAGGTCTCAGTTACCGCACAGATATCAATGTTCTCTATTTATAGGAGTGCCTCAAGAGAGTGCATTTTGAGGTTTAGACTTCTAGCATTGAGAAGCATTACCTTCTGATTTTGCATGCTTTTATCTGTTACGGTGATAGTTTTGTCATTTGAGCCTTGCCTAAAAAAGGCACTATAGGGTGGCAAGAGCTTTAGCCAGTAACCTAAATCCCAGGGGTGATAGGTGCAGACCATCGCTGGTGAAATATCATGATTTGTTGATCATGTTGTCCCAGGCAGACAGATACTGGATCCCCTTTGAATGACACCAGAAGCTTAGCCAATTGTTGAAGTCAATCATTTTGTCCTTATACTGTGGTATCATTCTGAGTGAAGGCAGGATGCTACTCAGGGCTAGGGTCATACCTGCCTGGGCCACATGATCCGAGAGCTCTTCCATGTCTCTTTTCATGTAGTCCAGGGAGGTACATCTCAAGTCATTCACTCCAACATGGACAATGACAGAGTCATATTTGCCCTTGTTGTGGAGTGGACTTGAGTGCATGCATTATGTGGCAGATCCTGGCTCCTGGCAGGCAGCTGACAGTTATTTCCTCCTTGTTCAACCTGGTGAGTGGGACATCAGTGAGCTTGACTATGGAGTCACCTATGACTAAAGTGTTGGGTATGTTGTCTTGCCTTAGGGGCTGTTGTTGGTGGCACACTGGTGTTTTGAGCTGTGTGTCACTTTGGTTGTGATTGGTGTTTGCTTGTATTTCAGCTTCGGAGGTCCTTGTTGTTTGGGTATGTGAGTTTAATGTTACGGGTTTTGAAGGGCTGTGTGTTACTTGAGGTGTAGTGTAGGTGTTAAACTTCTCCTCTTGACTGTCTAGCACAATATTGGCTGGAGAGAGCTTTGCTTCCAGTTTGGCTATGTAAGTGCATCTCTCACAGGTTGTAGTGTTGGGTGGTAGGAGAAGAGGGATGTCTGTGTACATGAGGCAATTGCTGCATTGCCCCAGTATGCCCAGATTCACCAAGTGGACAGGAGAAATCACCGGAAGCTGACCCTTGGACATGCCTGGTTTGGCATTTCTTTTATAAAGTACAAGAGCTGTTTTCCCTTACCTTGGCAAGGTAGTTTGCAATTATAGGCTGTTTAGTGCCTACAATTAAATTTCTCCTTACTTACAAGGAGAGTTGAGTGCTTTTATCAGTTGAAGGCTTCCTAGTGCTTTCCAGCTGGTTATAGAGCAGGTGCTAGTCACAGGGATTCAGATTTTAGTGCTACTATTGAGAAACCAGCTAGTTCTAAGGGAAAATTTGAAGAGCAGACTTTCTGGCACCGGGAATAGTTTAACCTTAGCCCTGCAGTGCTGGGTGATGCGCAAAAACACACATTTGTAATCCAGAAAGTTGAAAGGGATAGAAATCAGCCCCAAATGGCCAATAAAATTACAATTCCAGAGCTGGAAACCACTCCTCTAACATTAGATAGGCAGTACAATGCTCATTAGTAAGCAGTAGGACTTCCCTCTACCACAGCAAGGCCTGGATAGCTCTGAATACAGAAACTGCAGTCCTGAAACCAGCAAAGCCTGGGATCTGGACTATGCTAGTTAGGAAAGGCGGGAAATGAGCAAACAAGATAATATTTTTACACAAGCAAAAACATGCTTGCGCAGAGGTTCCTGGACTTTAACACAAATGTTCTGAAACAGATAGCCTGCACCCCCACTATGGGCTCTAATGTTCTGCACATAGTACTCACCAACATACGGGGGGTCACCGATCTTTCCCATAAGTGATTCCCTCCCTGGTTAGGTCAGACAACAAATCAGTCTTGTTTGAAATAACTACTGGAACTTGACACCCTAACAGGAGCAAAAATTACAAAACAAAACTCTACCAAAGCTAACGGCACCCTACTAACTGATGGTATAAAAAGCTTCATATTATTCACCATCACAGACATCACTGATCACCATGCAGAAGTGTACACAGATGCCCTCTGCAAACACTTACGCGACTGCATAAACTCTACTGTACCTGACCTGATTAAAACCAGGTCATCCCGTAAAAACAAGCCACCATGGCAGACTTCAAGTATAAACAGATTATATAAAACAACAGGAAGAAACTGTTGGCCAAAAACAAGAGGGATTTCACTCTGCAGAGGAACGGTTCCCTCCTAAGCCTAAACAAGAAAATCAGAAATCTTGTAAAGTCTTCTAAAGAAATTATGAAAATAAATCACATCCCTAGCCAAGGATAATCATAAGGCATTCTTTAACTACCAAGAGACCAGTTGGCATAATGATTAAGGTCTTCACCTCCCATGCACAAGGATTGATTCTGACTTCTGACTAATGCCTGTTTGGATTTTGCACATTCTCCCTGTGCCCCTGTGGGGTTTCTCCCATATCTGAAAAACATGCTGAGTGCTTCCATCTCAGACTGACCAATGAGTGGAGCTGTGGGCAGCAGCATAGAGTCTACATGGTGCCCTACAGGGGGGGAAAAGTTGTACAGACCAACAGCTTTGGGCATCTGCTGTGGTGCACAGTATCCTCAAGACAGGAAAACATGCATCACATACTGCTCGCCATGGCAGGGCTAGCCACTTTAGGTGTAAAATATGTCTCAAGGTGATTTGGTCATGTTGACTAATGTCACCAAAATGGGCATGGGTAGTTACCAGTGATAAGTGGGTTGAGGACCCGGCCTACAATGACCTACACCTGGGACCCTTGCTAACGGTGGGAGGGGTATATGTGCCCCTCTTGACCAATGTGTGCCCTCCATAAATCCCAGCAGCCATGGGTCAATAAGCTACTGGCCGGCTGGTGTCTAGTTGCCCAGCCTGGGTTACCTGGGATAGCTCTGTTGAACAAAAGCTGGACATAACACCAACCAACCTGCCAAACCTGAATTGAGAAGTTACTCTTAATGTATGTTCACTGACAGGACGCAGTTTGGAAGTGGATGACATGATGATACGGAGGAGGCTGGACATTCTATGTATCCAAGAGATGAGATGGAAGGGCAGTGCAGCAAAATTACTTGGCTTGTGATCCAGACTCTACTACTCAGGAGGGGGACAGGCTAGCAATGGTGTAGAAATTGTGGCGAGAGAGAAAGAGGCTTCAGAAGGCAGTGAGGGATATCATTAGAATTAATGACGGACTCATGGCAATCAAAGTCCAGTGTAATGATAGGGCACTATTCATATTCTCAGCCTATGCCCCAGAGCAGGGTGGTGAGAGTGAGGAGAAGACTGCGTTCAGACAGCAGTTGCAGGATCTACTAGATAAAGCAGGACAACATGAATTGGTGTTGATAATGGGTAACCCAAATGCATATATCGGGACAGACAGAACAGGATATGAGGACTGCCTGGGTCCAGATGCATGGGGCAACAGGAATAAAGAAGGAAGAGCCATTCTAGACTTCTGTCTGGTAAATAGTTTGATAGTAGCCAACACATGGTTCAGAAAGAGACAGTAACAAGATCACATACAACAGTAGCCACATGTAACTCAGGTAGACTTCCTCCTAGTAAGGAAAAGGCACTGGGGTAGAATAGACAATTGCAAAGTCATCCTAAGTGAAACAGTCAGCCCACAGCATAAACCACTAGTTGCCACAATCAGCTGCAAGCAGTAATCAGAGAAAGCTCTAAGGTCAACAGAGACCAGACTGAAAACCTGGAAGTTGGATGGAGAGAAAGTACAACAGTTCAAGGAATTACTCAGGGCACTAGCACCCCAAGAGGAGGAGGAAATAGGTGGAGTTGAAGAAGAATGGCAGAGCCTAAAAACAGCATGTGTTAAGACTACAGAAAAGATATGTGGCCGAGCCAGGTATGTAAATAAGGTACATAAGGAAAGCTGGTGGCGGAATGCAGAAGTCCAGGAAGTCATCAAAAGAAAGGAGGAGTGCAGGAAGAAGTGTGACGTAAAACTGACTGACCAGGCTAGGAAGGACTACTGGTTGGCTAACAAAGAAGCTAAGAAAGAAGTTGCAATAGCAAAGAATAGGGCATCAGAGGCACTCTACCAACTTCTGGAAGGTGACTCAGTAAGTGGCACAAAGAAACTATATCAGGTTGCAAGGCAAAGACAGAAAGATAAAGAAGATAGTCAGACACCCTTCATAAGGGATGCCAGCAACTACCTGCTCACCAGTCCACAGGACATCAAAGGCAGATGGAAGGAGTATTTCCAGCAGCTTCTGAATGAAGAAAACCCCACAGAAGCTAGACTGCTCCAGCAACAGCCTACAATGAGAGAAGAAGAGGAGCCCACCCTAGAAGAAGTAAGAACAGCACTAAGAAAAATGAAGTCAGGGAAAGCAGCAGGCTCAGATGAGGACACAGCAGATATGATCAAGATGCTGGGTGAGATAGGGGACAAATGGCTCCTGAGGGTATTAACAGCAGTGTGGAGAGAAAGACGTATTCCAGATGACTGGAGAATAAGCATACTCGTGTCAGTGTACAAGACCAAAGGGGACATCCACAACTGTGGGCAGTACAGAGGCATCAAACTCCTAAAACATTGCATGAAAGTTCTGGAGAGGGTGATTGAGAAATGGATACGTGGTGTATTAAAAAGTAAGATGGGAAATGAGCAGTTTGGATTCAGATCAGGATGCAGCACAACAGACCCAATGTTTGCAATGAGACAGATACTTGAGAAGAAGCTAGAGATGAGGAGAGAGTCCAACTGGTCATTCCTAGACTTGCAGAAAGCATATGACAAGGTCCCAGAAGGCTGATCTGGGCAGTATGGTGGTTTGAAGTCCCAGAAACATCAGCAGAATTAGTGCAGGCTATGCACAAGGACCCAGTGTTCGGCTTCACAGAGGGTTTCCCAGTCGGAGTGGGTATACACAAGGGTTCAGCTCTGAGCCCACTGCTGCTCATACTGGTAATGGACTACCTTAGCAAACAGGTTGGAGGGAACAGATCAATAAAGTTGCTGTATGCAGATGATGTGGCATTACAGACAGACTCTGAGCAAGAACTTCAGTAAAGGATAGGAGAATGGAATGCAAAACTAAATGCACATGGGATGAAACCAAGCAAGATAAGACAGTGGTAATGGCAGAAAATTGGGGAATCAGAAGAAGCTGAAAACTGAGATAGAAGGGAAATATTCAAACAGGTTAACAGCTTAAATTATCTGAGAGGGTGGTTGAGGAGAAAGAAAGTCTGAATGAGGAGGTCAAAGCTAGAATCAGAGGGGCTGCAGACAAATGGCATAGAGTGTCAGGTGTAGTCTATGACAGAAGAATGCCAAAGAAGATGAAAAGTAAGGTGTACAAGACAGTGGTATGACCAGTACTATTGTATGGTACAGAAACCTGGGCAGTAAAGGTAGAACAGTTGAAGAAGCTAGAGAAAGAGACAGTAACAAGATCACATACAACAGTAGCCACATGTAACTCAGGTAGACTTCCTCCTAGTAAGGAAAGGCACTGGGGTAGAATAGACAATTGCAAAGTCATCCTAAGTGAAACAGTCAGCCCACAGCATAAACCACTAGTTGCCACAATCAGCTGCAAGCAGTAATCAGAGAAAGCTCTAAGGTCAACAGAGACCAGACTGAAAACCTGGAAGTTGGATGGAGAGAAAGTACAACAGTTCAAGGAATTACTCAGGGCACTAGCACCCCAAGAGGAGGAGGAAATAGGTGGAGTTGAAGAAGAATGGCAGAGCCTAAAAACAGCATGTGTTAAGACTACAGAAAAGATATGTGGCCGAGCCAGGTATGTAAATAAGGTACATAAGGAAAGCTGGTGGCGGAATGCAGAAGTCCAGGAAGTCATCAAAAGAAAGGAGGAGTGCAGGAAGAAGTGTGACGAAACTGACTGACCAGGCTAGGAAGGACTACTGGTTGGCTAACAAAGAAGCTAAGAAAGAAGTTGCAATAGCAAAGAATAGGGCATCAGAGGCACTCTACCAACTTCTGGAAGGTGACTCAGTAAGTGGCACAAAGAAACTATATCAGGTTGCAAGGCAAAGACAGAAAGATAAAGAAGATAGTCAGACACCCTTCATAAGGGATGCCAGCAACTACCTGCTCACCAGTCCACAGGACATCAAAGGCAGATGGAAGGAGTATTTCCAGCAGCTTCTGAATGAAGAAAACCCCACAGAAGCTAGACTGCTCCAGCAACAGCCTACAATGAGAGAAGAAGAGGAGCCCACCCTAGAAGAAGTAAGAACAGCACTAAGAAAAATGAAGTCAGGGAAAGCAGCAGGCTCAGATGAGGACACAGCAGATATGATCAAGATGCTGGGTGAGATAGGGGACAAATGGCTCCTGAGGGTATTAACAGCAGTGTGGAGAGAAAGACGTATTCCAGATGACTGGAGAATAAGCATACTCGTGTCAGTGTACAAGACCAAAGGGGACATCCACAACTGTGGGCAGTACAGAGGCATCAAACTCCTAAAACATTGCATGAAAGTTCTGGAGAGGGTGATTGAGAAATGGATACGTGGTGTATTAAAAAGTAAGATGGGAAATGAGCAGTTTGGATTCAGATCAGGATGCAGCACAACAGACCCAATGTTTGCAATGAGACAGATACTTGAGAAGAAGCTAGAGATGAGGAGAGAGTCCAACTGGTCATTCCTAGACTTGCAGAAAGCATATGACAAGGTCCCAGAAGGCTGATCTGGGCAGTATGGTGGTTTGAAGTCCCAGAAACATCAGCAGAATTAGTGCAGGCTATGCACAAGGACCCAGTGTTCGGCTTCACAGAGGGTTTCCCAGTCGGAGTGGGTATACACAAGGGTTCAGCTCTGAGCCCACTGCTGCTCATACTGGTAATGGACTACCTTAGCAAACAGGTTGGAGGGAACAGATCAATAAAGTTGCTGTATGCAGATGATGTGGCATTACAGACAGACTCTGAGCAAGAACTTCAGTAAAGGATAGGAGAATGGAATGCAAAACTAAATGCACATGGGATGAAACCAAGCAAGATAAGACGGTGGTAATGGCAGAAAATTGGGGGAATCAGAAGAAGCTGAGAACAGAGATAGAAGGGAAGATAGTGGAACAGGTAAACAGCTTCAAGTATCTGGGAGGGGTGGTTGAGGAGAAAGAAAGTCTGAATGAAGAGGTCAAAGCCTAGAATCAGAGGGGCTGCAGACAAATGGCATAGAGTGTCAGGTGTAGTCTATGACAGAAGAATGCCAAAGAAGATGAAAAGTAAGGTGTACAAGACAGTGGTATGACCAGTACTATTGTATGGTACAGAAACCTGGGCAGTAAAGGTAGAACAGTTGAAGAAGCTAGAGGTGATGGAAATTAAGTGTCTGAGAATGGTGGTAGGATGCACACTGTGGGACAGACGAAGAAATGAGGACATAAGAGCAGAAGCCAAAGTAGCTCCAATTGCAGAAAATATCAAAGAGAACAGATTACGGTGGTTTGGGCACATGTGCTGAAACCTAGAAGACAATCTGGTGAGGAAGATTTCAGACAGACAGGAGGATGGTAAGAGGAAGTGAGGACATCCAGCAAAGAAATGGATGGATTGTGTGAAAGAAGATCTGCGACAGTCAGACATGAGTGTTAATGAAGGCAGGAGTGTGGCACTGAATCAAGAGAGTTGGTGACAGTTAACATGAATCCCAGACCCCATGTAGAAAATGGGGAAACAGGGGGCTGATGATGATGATTCTTTAACTAGGTCCAAAGTCTAAAATGGAATGCTTAGCTATGTGCCAAACTGGTTGTAGATGGGATCACTTATACTGCACTGGAAGATACCGCCAACCTGCTAGTTGACAGATTCAGTGCAAATTCCACCCCCCTATCCCCACCTACTATATCACAAAGCATACCTGACACCAGTCCCCTATCTAGTATCTCTAGAGAACATGTCATCTCTGCACTCGCCAAGGCCAAAAACATGGCCTCAATGGGATCAGATAATATCCCAGGTTGTTTACTAAACAATCTAAAGCAAGACCTAGTGGAACTACTTGATCTTCTCTTTAATCATAGCTTGAGAACTGGCTATGTTCCTGCAGAATGGAGAACAGCAACAGTAACCCCCCTGCACAAACTGGGGCCATAAACTGACCATGGGAACTACAGACCCATATGTCTAACTAGCCTCATCTGCAAAGCCATGGAAAGAATTATCATGGACCTTATCAGACAAGGACATAGGTGACCTCTAAACACTGGACTCATCCCAATTTGTCTTTGTTAAGGGTAGATCATGCTTATTAAACCTGGTAGACTTCTTTAATAATATCATCAAAGCCATGGATGAAGGTAAGACACACTGCCTATCTTGACCTTGCCAAGGCTTTCAACACTCTGGCATCATTGAGAAACTCTCTCAGATAGGGATTAACCCTTAAGTTACTAGATGGGTAGCCAACTGGTTACTGGTTGCATTGGTGACTCCACCTCCACTAGTAGACCCTATCGCCAGTGGAGTACCACAGAGGTCTGTGCTAGGCCCCTTACTGGTTGGCATCTATTTCTCAGAAGTCCAGGTCAAAGTAGATGGCCTTTGGCTCACCAAGTTCATTGATGACTGCAAAGTGGGAGCAATCATTGAGTCCCCAGTAATGTCAACATATTACAACAAGAAGGGCTAATACAAACAAATAATTGGTGCCAAAGCCATGGTCTAAAACCAAATGCAAAAAAATGCATTATTATTCCCTTTGGCAAAATGGAATTCCCTACAAATTACAATATTGACAGCACCCTCAAGTTCCAACCCAGTGATGTGAGACTTAGGACACAGGTTGATAATCTGAACTTTGACCACCATATTTCCACAGTGGTAAGGAAAGCTTTCTATATAGCGAACCTCATAAGAAAGGGCATAGCATCCAGGTCAAAGGATGTTATAACTCCACTGTACTTGACTCTCATCAGACCACTAATAGAGCATAATGCACCCTTTGGCGTGTACCTCACCAGACACCTGCAGCAGCTGGAAAGATCTCAGAGATTTCTTACTAAACAATACAGGGACTCCAAACCATGACCTACGTGGACAGGCTGAAAGCCCTGTCACTTTACTCTGTATCTTATAGGCTGCTGAGAGGTGACTTGTGCCTGGCCTATAGAACAATCTCCAACCCTGCCCTAATGGAAATGTTGCACAGCCACAAGTCAAATGGCAGAAGAGTCACTTGCTGTACGGATCTTAGCTTGTGACATTAACAGAACATGCTGGAGAGACAGATATATCTCCCAGAGACTGATGCTTCTCTGGAATAGATTTTCTAGTCACGTAAAACAGAACTTCTCACTGACCCTATTCATGCAACCTAGATAATTGGATGGGAGACTGCAAATTCACCGCTGAGGTGACACCCATGTCCCTCATGGACAGGGGTAGCCAGTGTTGATAACAGACCCTCTCTGTTCATAAAGTCTTTCTGTGAACTACCAAAAAAGAACAAATTGGGATACTTGGGATTAACATGGCTAGGCTTGTAAAGGCTCTAGGGCTTCTAGCCTAATAACCTCCTATGAACTTAATAGGTTGAATATATGAGTGAGAGGTGCTGTTATGGGGGTGATGATATTTTCCTGAAGATGGCAGTTTAGTTTTGATATCCAAAAAGTAGCCATGGTTGACTTTATCAAATGTTTTCTACCCATACATTTCAACCTCTTAATGCAAAAAATAAAAAACTCAGCAAAGCCAAAAATAATGAGGGGTGGTGCAAAGGCCAAAAAATAGGGACAGATTTTAAATATTTCACTTATAGATGTAGAAATTTGCTAAAAAACAAGTTTTGTTTTAGCATGCATTTTCAGGAGGAAATGAAACCTGAAACTCAAGTTTCTAATATCTTGTGACTTCAGTCCTCAATGGTTTTCCAAAAAAACACAAAAAATTGTGATGAACAGACCAAAATTATGAGCCAGAAATTTGGACATTCTACAAAAATCTGAACAGTTAAGAGGTATGCTTCTGCCTGACAACATAAGTATGGTTCAGATGCAGAAATACTTTTTGCCATCAAAAAGAACCATCTAGTCTAAAGTTCTAAAGTCTAAAGCTAGGTTGTATGTTAAGTATGCAATGAGATTAATTCTAGCAAGGTGCCGGAGAATCTGCGCAAGTCTGCATTTATCTGAATGTTTGAGGGAGCAAGAGAGCAATAGGGTGATATAGGTATCTCACCGAATGGCTCTACTCCTGCATTTACATTTTCTGTAACTGTGCAGCTTCCAAACCACACTGTGAAGTTGCAGGTGAGAATGCTCTCTATTGCACCTCTGTAGAAGGTGGAGTGAATATAAGGAGGAAGCTTAGCTTTTTTCAGCCTTCTTAAAAAGTGGAGGCATTGGTGTGCTTTCTTAACCAGTTGGCTGGTGTTTTCCGCCCACAAGAGATCCTCTGATATGTGTAAACCCAGGAATTTCATACTCTTAACCCTCTCCACACTCTCACCATTACATACATACAAAAATTTCAAGTACGGGCATTAATGCCCTTCTAGCCTGCCAGTATACCAAAACACTTGTTCCCATAATAAGTATCCAGGCTGTTCTTAAAATATCTAAACTACTATTTTCTTTAATGTAATTTGGTAGTCTGTTCCATGCATCAGCTACTCTGTCAGAAAACCAATCAGTACACTTCTCATTTCTATAGAATCTCCTATATTGGTTGTCTGATGATTCCCCAGTACTTTTTGTTAACCCCAAACATTCCCAGAGGTAGTTGTCTCTAAATGACCTCTATACTTGAATAAGATCTCCTCTTAGATATCTGTAAGAGACACTGTACAAGTTGAAATATTTTAGTCTGTCATAATAATCCATGGATGCCCTTGGTATATTTCCACTGTACTCTATCCAGTTTATTCATGCTTGTCTTCTTACAGGGTTTCCATATTGTTATTCCATACTCAAGTTTGGGTCTAATGTAACTGACAAACAATGACTTCATTATTTTTGATTTCCTAGACTTTATAAATCTTTTTATACAACCTATAGTTCTATAACTATCATTAACCAACTGGTTGATATGATTAGAAAACCTCATAGCCGAATCTATCCATATACCCAGGTCCTTAAATGAGTCTACAGTTTCAATCACTGTGGGCTGTATTAAATATTCACCTTTCAGTTTATCCCTACCAAATCTCATATGCTTAATTGTTGATGTATTTATCAGCATATTATTCTCCTGTGCCCAAATGGTCAATTTAGTTAAGTTATTTTGCAGACATGCCTTAGCTGTAACACATGTAATTCATTTACTCAATTTCAGGTCGTCAGCATAAAGACTGTAGAACACCTCAGATGAAAAAGTTAGGTCTGAAAGATACAATCTGAACAAGTAAGGGCCTAGGACAGAGCACTGTGGGACACCTTGAGTGTAACAAAATAATTCACCTGTCCAGTTGGTGTGTGATACTTGCCATGTCCTATTTGTAAGCCATGCAGCTATCCATGTTATCAAGAGTACATCAATACCTAGTTGTACTAATTTATTAATCAGTGTTTTGTGTATGACCCTGTCAAATGCTGAAGTTAAATCTAAATAAATTACATCATAGCATAAGTTTTCATTCATAGCTGTTACTATATTGTTATAGAACACAAGGCCAACAACAAGTAGCAAATAGCAAAGCAAAAACCAAAGCGTCAGTGAAAAAAACACTTTAATAACGAGCAAAGCTTTCGGAAATAATCCTTTGTCAATACTAAAATGCATGAGTACATTCTCCATATATATAGGTCCCAGGATAGTCACATGACCGACAGCCAAAGTCATATGACTTGTATTCAAAGCATAACATACAAAGATATAACAAAGCATAATAAAAACTTTCTAAAGTTTAAAATAAAGATTCA
The DNA here is from genome assembly GCF_019279795.1 of Protopterus annectens. Lineage (NCBI taxonomy): Eukaryota > Metazoa > Chordata > Ceratodontiformes > Protopteridae > Protopterus > Protopterus annectens. The sequence continues at coordinate 373,471,899 of NC_056743.1, forward strand.
ATATATATACAGGACAACTGAAAACAATACATGTAGAGAGTATAAAAATATAAAGAACAATACATGTAAAGAGTATAAAAAAACATATCACAACTTGGTTCTACTAAGCTTAATCAGTATAGGTTTAATACTAACCATACTGTTTAAACCAGGGGGAGAGTCACTGGCCAATCTCAAAATCCATCCATATTCTTTGATTTCAAGGGCATTATTTATATCTCCACCCCTAACAGAAGGATGTACACGGTCTATAGCCCTGAACTTAAATGTATGTCCATTCCCACAATCCATAATATGCTTACACAATGCATTTCTGTCTATATGCCTCCTGATCTCCGATTTATGTTCTGTGATTCTTTCCTTCAACTTCCGTGTAGTTTTGCCTACATAGAAGGAATCACAGGCCACACAGGTAGCTAAATATACTAAGTGTGTAGTAGTGCATGTTGCAGATGTATAAAACTTAAACTTCTTATTAGTTATTGGGTGCACAAAAAAATCACTATTATCACCAATAATGTTTTCACAACAGGAACAACTGTAACATTTGTATGTACCAAAGCTAGATGAAACAGGAACATGGGTATTGGTAGGAAAGTCCTTATAACATAGGACACTCTTCAAAGTCCTCATGTTCCTGTAAGCAAAATATGGTCTGTTCCCTAAAATAGCTTTCAAATCATCACAAGCCATAAGAATTAGCCAGTTATTACTAATAATCTGTTTAATATAGGGTGTTTTTAGATTAAATGATGTTACATATCTTATAAGTATTTCCTGTTGAGTAGATGTATCGTCAGCCCTTATCTTAACGATGGAATTAGAGAAAATAGGCTTCCGCATAGTCTCCCTATCTTTAAACAACTTCACCTTCTCATTAAAAACTAGCACATCACTATACCCACTAGAAGCAAAATCAATCAACATATCATCCAATTGTTTATAAAATAGGTCATTCTCAGTATTGTACCTACTTAATCTACAAAATTGTGATCTTACAGTACCTCTAAAAATGTGGGGAGCATGCATGCTAGTGGCATGAGTGTATCTGCCTGCACTGACATCCTTTCTATGTAGGCTCGTATTAATAATATCACCATCAATAGTTATGTTAATATCCAAAAATGTAATAGTGTTATCTGAAAAACACATTTTGAATTTCAAAAAAGGAGATAGCGAATTTAAATATGTCACAAACTCATCCAACTCTAATAGTGTACCCTCCCATAACAGAAAACAATCATCGACAAATCGTTGAAAAAATTTTATATGTTGTCTGTAGGGGTTAGTATCACAGAACAGGTAGTTTCTTTCCCACTGATAAAGCACTAGATTTGCGTAGGTGTTGGCTACGGAAGTGCCCATAGCCACACCTGTCAATTGTAAGTATAAGGAGCCATCAAATAGAAAAATATTATTCCTTAACACCACATCAATGAGGCTACATATATTTTCAATCTTCCTGAAATTAGGCTCAGGGCAGGAAATCAGAAATTCTCTCAACAGCTCAATTCCTGTGTCAATTGGAATAACGAAGCAGGTTTCCTAGAGGACACTGTACGCTCCTTGACGGTCTCGGCATGTTCCAAGGAGAAACGCTTATTTAAAAAGTTAAGCGTAGTTTGTTGTACCCTTTTATTTTTTACACCAGCGACTGAACCCATTTCAATAAACCTACATGCTCAACTTCAACCTTTTTTAGGTATATGTGAATCTATACTTCGTGATACTATAGATTTTTTGTCCAAACTTAAGGCTTGGTATAGCACAGGTAGAATGTCTTTGATCAACAGGAAATATTATTTGGTGACCCTTGATATCGTTTCTTTATTTACGGTTATTCCAATTGACACAGGAATTGAGCTGTTGAGAGAATTTCTGATTTCCTGCCCTGAGCCTAATTTCAGGAAGATTGAAAATATATGTAGCCTCATTGATGTGGTGTTAAGGAATAATATTTTTCTATTTGATGGCTCCTTATACTTACAATTGACAGGTGTGGCTATGGGCACTTCCATAGCCAACACCTACACAAATCTAGTGCTTTATCAGTGGGAAAGAAACTACCTGTTCTGTGATACTAACCCCTACAGACAACATATAAAATTTTTTCAACGATTTGTCGATGATTGTTTTCTGTTATGGGAGGGTACACTATTAGAGTTGGATGAGTTTGTGACATATTTAAATTCGCTATCTCCTTTTTTGAAATTCAAAATGTGTTTTTCAGATAACACTATTACATTTTTGGATATTAACATAACTATTGATGGTGATATTATTAATACGAGCCTACATAGAAAGGATGTCAGTGCAGGCAGATACACTCATGCCACTAGCATGCATGCTCCCCACATTTTTAGAGGTACTGTAAGATCACAATTTTGTAGATTAAGTAGGTACAATACTGAGAATGACCAATTTTATAAACAATTGGATGATATGTTGATTGATTTTGCTTCTAGTGGGTATAGTGATGTGCTAGTTTCTAATGAGAAGGTGAAGTTGTTTAAAGATAGGGAGACTATGCTGAAGCCTATTTTCTCTAATTCCATCGTTAAGATAAGGGCTGACGATACATCTACTCAACAGGAAATACTTATAAGATATGTAACATCATTTAATCTAAAAACACCCTATATTAAACAGATTATTAGTAATAACTGGCTAATTCTTATGGCTTGTGATGATTTGAAAGCTATTTTAGGGAACAGACCATATTTTGCTTACAGGAACATGAGGACTTTGAAGAGTGTCCTATGTTATAAGGACTTTCCTACCAATACCCATGTTCCTGTTTCATCTAGCTTTGGTACATACAAATGTTACAGTTGTTCCTGTTGTGAAAACATTATTGGTGATAATAGTGATTTTTTTGTGCACCCAATAACTAATAAGAAGTTTAAGTTTTATACATCTGCAACATGCACTACTACACACTTAGTATATTTAGCTACCTGTGTGGCCTGTGATTCCTTCTATGTAGGCAAAACTACACGAAAGTTGAAGGAAAGAATCACAGAACATAAATCGGAGATCAGGAGGCATATAGACAGAAATGCATTGTGTAAGCATATTATGGATTGTGGGAATGGACATACATTTAAGTTCAGGGCTATAGACCGTGTACATCCTTCTGTTAGGGGTGGAGATATAAATAATGCCCTTGAAATCAAAGAATATGGATGGATTTTGAGATTGGCCAGTGACTCTCCCCCTGGTTTAAACAGTATGGTTAGTATTAAACCTATACTGATTAAGCTTAGTAGAACCAAGTTGTGATATGGTTTTTTATACTCTTTACATGTATTGTTCTTTATATTGTTTTTTATACTCTCTACATGTATTGTTTTCAGTTGTCCTGTATATATATTGAATTTTTATTTTAAACTTTAAAAAGTTTTTATTATGCTTTGTTATATCTTTGTATGTTATGCTTTGAATACAAGTCATATGACTTTGGCTGTCGGTCATGTGACTATTCTGGGACCTATATATATGGAGAATGTACTCATGCATTTTAGTATTGACAAAGGATTATTTCCGAAAGCTTTGCTCGTTATTAAAGTGGTTTTTCACTGACGCTTTGGTTTTTACTATATTGTTATAGAGCATCATGTTTCAGGTGGTAATAGATCTGTTTTCAAGATATGCATGTTGATAATATGGCTTCAAGTCCCAACCTATCCAGTTCTGACACTAACTTATCCAATATTACCTTCTCCATTATTTTTCCACAACATGAAAGTAGACTGAAGGGTCTCTAAGACTCTAGGTTTGTCCTACTCCCCTTACCCTTAAAGACAGGTTTAATGCATGTCTCCAGTCTTGAGGAATCTCGCCATATTTATATGACCTAGTGAATAATGAATATAATGGTACTGTAAGTTCTTGCTGAAGTGTTCTCAGGTCATTGTTACTAATTCTGTCTCCTCCCTGTGCTTTGTTTGAATCCAGTTTGTGCAGTTCCTTTTCAACATAATCTAATTTGATTCCAGTATCTGAGGTTACCTGGATGTCACTAGGACAACTTATCACCCCTTTTGTGGAGCCAAACTGTTTTGCATAAGATTTTGCAAATAGATCTATAATCTGTTGTGTCTGAGAATAAATTTTAGAATCTGCACACAGTTTATCAATTTGTGCATCTTTACTTCTTCCACATCTTATATATCTATAAAAAATTATGCTCAGTATCTTTATATAAATCTTCTTCAAATTTTTCTTCATCTTGTCTCACACTATGCTTAATCTGTTTTCCAGCTTGTTTATTTCAGTTTTCAAAGCTGTAGTTCGAATTATCTTCCATTTCTTTTATTTTTTTTTGTGTCTCACCTTAATCAGATATCTTGTTCTTATGGAAATATATCTTCCTGATGTTGTATGCCTAGATCCTGATGTTAAACACTTTTTTTTTTTGCACTCAATTTCTCTTTCAAAACTTTCCACATTCCAGCTGCAGTTTTTCCACTGAACACCTCACTCCAGTTAGTTTTACATAGTGACCGTTTTGCTTCCATGGAATCTGTAATTGATCCTGAGCACTGGGTGGTTTGTTCTTTTCCTAGAGTTGATGTTTCTCTGGTTTCTTTGGTCTTGTTTACATTCAGGTCAAGGTTGTTCAACTAGAACCAACTAATCAGAGATGTCACTTCCTCTCTGTATGCCCTTTCATCATCTTTTGTGATGAGACCCACGACTGTGGTGTCATCAGCAAACTTGATGATATGGTTGGACTTGTGCTTAGCATAGCTGTCGTGGGCCAGGATGGTGAATAACAGTGGGCTGAGAACACATCCCAGTGGAACCCGGTGTTAATTGTGATGCACTTTGATGTGTTCTTACCCGAACACACCCTCTGTGGTCTCTCATTTAGTAAGCCCAGTATACAGTTACAGAGATGTTTACTGATTCCTAAATGTGCCCATTTTTCTATCAGCTGCATTGGTACCACCGTATTAAATGCAGAGCTGACGTCTATGAACAGCATCCTTACATAGTTGTCTTTGCCCTCTAAATGCTCAAGGGAGATGTGTAGTGCTACTGATATGGCATCAGCCGTAGATCGGTTAGCTCTGTACGCAAACTGAAGAGGGTCAAAATCAGGAGGTAGGCATGATAGAAGATGCTTTTTAATCAGCCGCTCAAAACATTTCATAACAGTGGATGTCAGAGCGACTGGTCTGTACTCATTGGAACTGTAGGGAGTGGTTTTCTTAGGTAGTGGAATGATGTTAGTTTCCTTGTAGCATGAGGGTACTTTTGCCATGGCAAGAGAGGTGATAAATATTTCCTTGAGCACTGTGCATAGCTGATCAGCATAGTCTTTTAATACCTTGCCCAATATATTGTCTGGGCCAGCAGCCTTCCTGGGGTTCACTCTCCTTAGCTCTCTTCTTACCTCCTCTGTGCTGAGGTCGAGTATTGCATCCTTCTCATTAGTGTGTACCTTTAGTGCCAATGTGCTGATCTTTCCTCAAATCTACCAAAGAAGATATTCAAACTGTCCAGGAATTCAATGCTGTCCTCACACTGTGCTGACCTGATTTTGCAGTCCGTGATCTCCTGTATACCTTGCCACAGTCTCCTTACATCTTTCATGTCTTCAAAGTGGCTCTGTACCTTTCTGCCATAGTCTCTCTTAGTCTCCTTCATACCCCTCCTCAGATTACCTATTGCTACTCTTAGGGGCACATTGTCCTTAGCCCTGTAAGCAGTGTTTCTCTCCTTAAGAAGCTCATATACCTTAGGAGTGAGCCATGGCTTCTGATAGCTCTAATACAGATACTCTTGATATTTGTTACCCCATCAACACAGTCTGAAATGCATGGCATCACTACCTCAGTGTATTCATCAATGTTCAGATGCTGATTCACTGTGCCTGCCTCCTTGAACATATCCCAGTTGGGAGGGCCTACATAGTCCCCTTGGGCCTTACCCCGATTTGTTTCTTTGTGGGTTTCTCTCTAACCAGTGCAGGTTTGTAAGCTGGCGATAGCAAGATGGTATAATGGTCAGAGTTTCCCATTTGTGGGAGTTGCACTGTCTAATAAGCTTTCTCTTAGTTTATGTACACCTTGTCCAGGATATTATCACCCCTTGTAGGAATGTCCACATACTGATGGTAGTGTGGTCATCTATGAAGATGACTTGCATCTCTTATGCTCTACTAAAATGTTAAAGAAACAAATTATGAGTGCAGGATTCCTTGTATGAAGTAAAATAATGGCTTAACAATTCTAGCCTAGCATTAAATTCAGGTAAAACAAAATTAATGCAATTCAACACACATTCGACTTTGTAAATAATTATGATTGTGTATTTATGGTTGCACTCTAAAATACTTGCATTTTTTGAAAACAGAGCATTTGACAAACTGCAGGGGTTCTTTCCCCATGCCTTCACTGAAAATGGGTTATGCCCTGCCAGTCCTTACCAATCAACAAATGCAAATAAATAAATGGTGTTCCAGCACTTCACCATGCTCTTAGACTGGAGAAAAATCATTTTCAATTAAATTCCAATAAGGGTTTCAGGGAATGAAAACTGAATGGCATAAAAATGCATCAGGGAATATTTAAGAATCAGTTCTGTGCTGTGTTTATAAGACGGTAAACAGAGGACAGAAGGCATCAGGAAGCATGAATTTATGCAGAGGGTAAAGAGATTAAAATAGGGGTCTGGTTAGTTTAATATTACAATACATGACTCAGGGTTAGTTTCAAGAGCTTAAAACAGTAGTTCCAGCTGTTGGAAAGACATACCATGTACTAGTTTGTTTGAATATCTGTTTATTTTTAGTCAGCTATAATTTATTTGCTTATTTTTATTAGATGAAAATAATCAAATTGTACCGAGAGAAGGACTGTGGTACAACTTTACTAGACTGTAAAAATCCATGTGTCCCCAGAATTATTTTATCATGACTGCCACTGAAATGCTATGAATGCAGTAGAGAACCTTGGCATTTCACTGTTTGCTACACAGGTTGCCTTTCTTCAAATGACAATCATACTTAAGACACAGTGTACTACACTGCCTTACATAACAAATAACGCTGGTGTATTTATAAGCTAAATTTAGCATAAATATATTGCGTTAATCCTAGCCTGCAGTCTGACACTTCTCCCTCGCATTTTTCTTAGTTAATGGATCTTCACTGTACTGCATTAGTTCGCTCTGCAGGATTCAGTTGCATAACATTAGATATCAAAAATAGCTATCAAAGTAATCAAAGTGAGTCAGGAGGGTGGAAAACATATTGTAATGCTGCCCGCTTTTCTAAATAACTTTTCATCAGCTACTTACAAAGGAAAGGCAGAGCTTTTGTTCATAAGATAGCAGTTCCAGAAAGGAAGTATATTAGATGGCAATGTAATAAAATGACAAGCAACAAAAGCCCATCATGTATTCTCCAGAAAGAATATGTAGAGCATGAGAGAGACATTCTGTAAATATCAATCTGAAATAAGTTCATACCCAGCCCCAGGAAATGAAGAACAATTCACTTTAAAAAGTGTTCCATGGGTACACTGAAGAACTGAAATAATGAATGTTTCTGAAATCTTCTTTTACAGTAATACTGAGAACAGAACAGCAAATGGCTTGAAATGATATTTATTTCCCGATTAAATTCTCTGACTTCACCTGTTATACCTTATAAGCAGCACATTAAAACAGACAGGGAAATGGAAGTTTGTTTAAAAAAGAAATGCACAGTAAGACAAGGATGTCTTACAAATGAATCCTGAGAGAACAAGCAAGTGAATTCTTATGGTCTGTTTCATGAACTGTGCATTAAAAGTTGTAGAATTTGAATACAAGCCTCCCTATTATTAATAAATATGTGGGATTGGCTACAAGGGGAAATAACACATTGGGCAAAGTATATACCAATATTAAGTTAGCATATAAAGTGTAGAGCATCCACACTTGGGTAGCTCAGACCACCTTACCATTACGCCAGTGCCAGTGTATAAAACAGCACTAATTAGGGAAAAGCCCACTGTGAAGCAAGTCAAGGTATGGTCAGTGTGTGTAATGATGGCAATCCAAGGGTATGGTCAGAGAGTGCAATCACAGAACTCAAACACTGCTTCAAGAACACAAACTGGAACATATTTAGAGGCTGCTACAGTCGACCAACAAATCATCTTGGACCAAATGACAGAAACAGTGGTGACATATAGATCTAAATGTGTAGAAGATGTGACAGTGAATAAAAACATCATAACAGCAAACCAAAAACCGTGGCTAACAGGTAAAGCATAGAAGCTTGTAAAAGAATGCAATGTGACATTCAAGATGAATGACAAGGAAACTCTTAGGGTGGCAAAGGCAAATCTGAAGATAGGGATAAGGGAGGCAAAGACAGCATATGGAAATAAAGTACAGAATCATTTCACTGACATGAGGGACTCCAGCAATATGTGGCAGGGAATAAAAGCCATAACCAAATACAAACCAACGTTAGCTGAATGTCAGGACGGCACAGAATTCCTGGATCGGCTGAACACCTTATACAGCAGATCAGAGAAGAGGAACTTGTCCAAGGCAATGTGACTCCATACAGACCCAGGCAATGACGTGCTCATTATAAACCAAGCTGATCTGAAAAAGACCCTGTTTCAAGTGAATCCAAGAAAGGCTGCTGGGCCGGACAACTTCTTGGGTAAGGTGTTAAAGGACTGTGCTCAACAGCTAATCACTGTACTGATGGATATATTTAGTAATGTCCCTCAGCCAAGTGAAGGCACCCAAGTGCTTTAAAAACACAAACATTATACCACTACTGAAGTAAGCTACTCTCTCTAGCCTTAATGATTATAGACCAGTGGTCCTAATGTCCATCATCATGAAAAGCTTTGAAAGGTTGCTCAACAAACCTCCCAACAGCACTTGATCCACTGCAGTTCACATACTGTGCAAACTGCTCCATGGCAGATGCCATCTCTGTTGCACTGCACCTCACAATGGCACACCTAGAAAATAAGGGCAGCTATGTCCGAATTCTGTTTATTGATTTCAATTCAACAGTCAATACAGTCATCCCACAACAGCTAATAGAAAAACTTTTCCACCTAGGCGTTAATAACCACATGTGCAACGGGATCCTGGACTTTCTGACTGGAAGACCCCAAAGAGTATGTGTGCACAAGAAGTCCTCAAAGAGCATCACTATCAACACAGGGGTATGTGCTAAGTTGCTGTTGTTTATTATCTTGACTCATGAATGTAAAGCCAGATTTAACACCAACCACGTCATTAAGTTTGCGGATGACACTACAGCCGCGAGCCTCATCAGCGAAGGAGAAGAAAAAGCTTATAGGGTAGAAGTCAGTTCTCTGACTGATTGGTGTGCCAAGTATAATCTTGATTCAGTGTCAGATCATAATAGGCAGGAGAGTGCAACCAGCTCACTCTCCTCTCATAATAAATGGGGAGGTAGTGGAAAGGTCTATATAGCAGAATCTTGGTCAACCACTACCAGTCATATAGTAAAGACACCTGCACTTCCTGAGGAGACTGAGGAAAGCAAGCCTACTTCCCTCTGTTCTCTCCACCTTCTACAGGGGTACCATAGAAAGTATCCTGACATGCAACTTCACAGTGTATTACAGGAGATGTTCAGCTGCAGATGAGAAAGCTCTGCAAAAGACAGTCAGAGCTGCCAAGGAAATAACAGGATCCAAACTTCCAGAGATAAAGGATCTTTATGTGACCCTTTGTTGGGACAGGGCAACAAAAATAATAAGTGATCATACACACCCTGCTTTTGAACTGTTGTCTGGCAGAAGATACTGCGGCGTACGCTGTAAAATGACCAGGTTCAAGAACTGTTTCTTCCCTCAAGCGATTAGACTCTTGAACTCTGCTATTAATCTCAGGGATGCGAGAAGCTGACAAGTCTTGTTATAACCAAACAATAGTGCAACAACAATAGGACAAGACAACCAACTTGTCAGTTTACAAGAAAATCATGTGCAGTACAACTGCTAGGTATTCTCATAATATAGAGAACATGAGAATTACATTGTGTAATAAGTACAGGTGCAATAAGGAACCAATCAGCTGCTACAGTGCTGTATAAAGTAATTGTAGTAATAAGTAATATAACTGTCTAAGAGAAAGGTTAATGTTAGGCTTCATACTCGTATAACTGTATGTATGCATATATACGTCTCTTCTAAGAATGTGTATTGGCATTTATGTATTTGCCTTCTCAGTTCAAGCATGATGCGAGTAATATCATTTAGACTTCACTTGTGGTGTCTAAATGACAATAAAGTTTACTTTGACTTGACTTGACCAAGGTTTTTATGCAAAATCATTAAATAGAATTTTACACTACATTTAAAAAGCTATGTTGTTATTGAACACTGTATGTCTGACCTTTCACACTATTTAGGATGATTGAGGTCAACACACTAAGTATTTACTTGCAACTTAAGTACATTAGAAAGCAAGAATATTTATGCATTTAAGCTGAAACAAAGCAAAAAAAAAGTGCAAACCAAATGAATGACGGATACTTTATGTTCTGTTTAGAAGCTAATACTCTTTATGAGCACAAATAAGGAAACTTCACACACACACAAATCAGGCTGCAGCTAAGATCCAAGCCCAATTAAAACAGGTTTGACTCTTTCGTGAACTATGCTTTTGTTTTGGTACAACATTACATACAGGTGCATTACCATTAATGTGACAAGCACTCAAAAGTGGATCATACATTTTTTTTTTTATTTATTTACATTTGCTTATCGGGAAATGTCCGACTGGGCAGGATTGCCCATTTTCAGCAGAGACCCAGGGAGACTATCTCCAAACAATAATAAATAAAATATAAAAACATATAAACATTCAATAGTAAAAACAGAATTAAATATAGTAGAAATAGCAAGTCTAGGGCGCAGATAGTAAAATTCAATACAATTAAAGATAAAAAAGTACATCATTTAACTTAAACAATATTTGTAGTTAAACAATGTCTTTGTTTGGGCTACAACATTCATTAGGAAACAGAATTGAGATTCATGACTAGACTTTGGCTGATATAGTACGAGAGTAGCAGAAACAGTAACAACACTTTAACTGGATTATTTATTTTATAAATATATTTCAATTAGTGTTTGGTGGTGAAGGTATATGATGGTGATAGTTACACCACAATATGCAGTAAACTGTAAGAGAAAGCATCTGAATAGAATAAATTCTATAGACTACACAGCAAAAGAGGTTAGATAGGAGAAGAGGAAGTGTATTTAGGAGGGTATGTAGATATTATTCAGAGCAAGTACATGTACAAGACCATGAGTTATTTAAATGTGACTTAAGAAGGCGCTTAAAGTCACATGTATTGTGTAGTGACCGGATGACAACAGGGAGGAAGGCGCTTAAAGTGTATTGTGTACTGACCGGATGACAAGAGGGAGGAAGGTGCTTAAAGTCATGCGTATTGTGTAGTGACCGGATAACAAGAGAAGGGAAGGCGCTTAAAGTCATGTGTATTGTGTAGTGACTGGATGACAAGGGGGAGGAAGGCGCTTAAAGTCATGTGCATTGTGTAGTGACTGGATGACAAGAGAGGAAGGCGCTTAAAGTCATGTGTATTGTGTAGTGACTGGATGACAAGAGGGAGGAATGTGCTTAAAGTCATGTGCATTGTGTAGTGACCAGATGACAAGAGGGAGTAAGGCGCTTAATGTCATGTGTACTGTGTAGTGACTGGATGATAAGAGGGAGTGCATTCCAGGCTTTAGCTGCAGTAGTAGAATAGACAGAGTCCCCAGAGTTAGATTTGCTTTTACTTATATCAACTAGTGCTTTGTTGGTACTTCTTAGTGGTCGATTGCTAGCATAGTGGTGATGGAGTCCTTGTAGGACTTGGATTTTCTTAGTATGATAGAGGATTTGGTGGGCCATGGTAAGTTGGTTGAAAGTAATTTGGTTTGGTAATTCTAGCCAGGATAGCTTTTTAAGGTAGTGATGGGATCTAAATGGTGAATCAGTAGCAATTTTTGTTATTTTGTTCTAGCAGATAGTTTATTTAAGTCAAGTTTATTTACATTGGTTAGGACAGGGCAGGTATGCAAAAGATAGAGAGAGAAGGTGGGTTCTTGCAGTGGTAACGTTACTTTCAGATGTCCGTTCCTTTTGCACCTATAGAGGGTATCTAGCTTTTTGTGCATCTTTGTGATAGTTTGTGCTGTATGCTTGTTGAATTTCATATTGTGGTCTATGATTACTCCTAGAAGTTTAGTATGGGTCACGGGTGTGAGGGTGGCATTGTAAAAGGATTCAATTAATTTGAAAAGATGGAAGGTCTTAGAGGGATGGAACCACATTAGCGGAGTTTTTCTTAGAAACATTTTAGATACATGACCCTCTGTTTCTACAAATACTCCCTCACTCACAGTGCTGTGATATCAGTGGGTGACCTCAGAGAAAAAGGTACTCTTTCCCTTCTGTTTTCTCTAATTCGAGATCCAGATCCCTGCTACCATCAGACACAAAAATATGAGCATGCATGTTGACTGCGCATTTAATGAAACTCATTCCCAAGATGGTGCAAGATTCTCAGTGGGGCTTTGTAACAGGAAGGACATAGAGTCTTTTCCAATGGACAGTGCTGGGCTCAGCTGCCAGGCCTGTCAGATTTACATAGTCTTTTAGAATGGACAGTGCTGGGCTCAGCTGCCAGGCCTGTCAGATTTACATAGTCTTTTAGAATGGACAGTGCTGGGCTCAGCTGCCAGGCCTGTCAGATTTACATAGTCTTTTAGAATGGACAATGCTGGGCACAGTTGCCAGGCTTGCCAGATTTACATAGAGCCCTTTACAACGGACAATGCTGGGCTTAGCAGCTACTAGGACTGGCAGATTTATATAGAGTCTTTTACAATGGACAATGATGGGCTCAGCTGCCAAATTCCAGTGATTGTCTTGTGTTTACAGAGTTTGCAAAATTGAGTCCATATCCTGGTACTTTCTACAGAAGGCGCTGGAAAAGCTTAGCATCACTTGGTACTTTGTGGAAAGGTGCAAAAATTGTTTACTTCTCCATTACCACAGGCTTTTACAAGTGGAAGTACCTCAAACCCTTCCTCCTCTCTAGAGGGACCAGATGGGGGTGTGCCCTGTCCCCACTTCTCTTTATACTAGTTGTGAAGATAAGTTTATTAATTAAACAATGCCATAGTAAATGGGGGGATACAACTATCTGGCCACAAAACCATTACAGACACAAGGTTTGCAGATGATTGTGTGATCGGGATTGACAACCTTACTGATAGACTCCCAGTGGTTCTGTAGTCCCAGTGGTTTTAGTTGTCTCTCATGCCTCAAGCCTATTAAAGAGAAGGCAAATGATTATCCTTAAGCAGAACACCAGAAAAACTTGGAGAGATGATTATCTGACTAAACCTGTCATTTTAGATAGAGAACCTCAGTTGGTAAAGGTATTTGCGGATAAGTTTTCTTCCTTGTCAAATAATAGTTCTGCATGCTCCAATTTTGATTTCAACAACCACAGTTCTACCTGCCAGAGTATTAACAGGGATCTAGTGGTTTCTGCAATAAGTATAATTAAACCGTACTTAGCAGATGGCCCTAATGGGTTATGTGGTTATTTTTTGTCTAAAATTTCTAAAGCACTATTACCTTGTCTATGCTGGTTATATCAGTCTTGTTTACAGGAGAAACAAAATGTAGAGGTCTCAGTTGGTGGAAACCCATACTGAAAAATATCCAGGGTTGAACATAGCTTTGTTTTATCAAGGAGAATTAAATTATTTCAGAACATTTGCTAATAATCCACATAAGACTAATAAGGTGATAACTATCGAATGTCTAAGTTTTATCACATTTGAAAAGAGGAAATACAACAGCTGTTTTCCATATCCATGGAACAAACCCCTCCTGTAAACCAAATGTAAAGCAGAAGAAGGCCTCTAGTCTCAATATATTGAAAATACTTAAATGATCATTGGTTTAGCAACAGCGGTTTTAGTCCTTAGTAACAACAAACCCGTGTAAAAATTTAATCAGGATAATGTTGTCTCTTTACTCCAGCACTTAAAGGTAAAATCAAGAGCTAGAAAAGGCTGCACGTACCTCTCCAGCTAGAATAAGGGTTGCCAAAATGCTTCTGCTATCTAAATTCCTTTTCCTGGCTAGGCACATTTCCAGCTTATGATGGACTGCATCCTTTTCCAAACTCCAGCAGACAATGTTTCATTTCATTTGGGATGGGCTCAAGTTAAATAGCCATAAAGATGCTCATAACCTAGGTAGGCTCAAGGGAGCTCAGAGTACCTGAACCTAAGTGGCTGCACAGGGCTGTCAAGGTAGAGCCCTGCCAATTGTGTTGTGGGTTACGTTAGAATTGGCTATGTTTAATGTCAAAAAATATGTTGCTGTGAAGCAAAAACTCCAATCCAAATTGTTGGATTAGAAAAATGCGAGAAGAGAATTCAGAGATTAAAAAACACAATTTGGTGGTTTCTCAACATAACCTGAGGCAAAGGATTGGCAATAATCCCATTTACAAAGTGGGAGAAAAAAATGATTCACTGAACTCAATGGGTAGGTAAGCAAATAAGAAAAAACACCTATAACTGAAGAAACCAGCACATACAAGGATTTATTGAACACTTTTGTCTGCACTTTAATTCAGACAAATTCATATTTTTATGGTTTTAATTCATTATTTACACTGACCATTAGTAAAATGACTGTTAATTTTAGAAAAGCAAATACACTTCTGGGTCCGTTTCAACTTTCCTGCAACATATGCACCTACACCCTCTTAGACAGGAGAGACAAACAGTGCTGTCCCTCTTACAGTCATCACACTGCTGTGGTGTCCCTCTCACAGACCTCACATTGCAGTGGTGTCTGATACAGTCATCACACTGTTGTGGTAACCCTCTCAGTCCTCACATCACAGTGGCATCTCTGGGATAATCATTGCACTGTTGTGGTGTCCCTCTCAGTCTACACATCGCAGTGGTGTCCCTGGTACAGTCATCACACTGTTTTGGTGTCCCTCTCACAGTAGTCACATTTCAGTAGTTTCCCTGCTATAATAACCACACTACAGTAGTGTCTTTGTTGCAGTCCTCATACTGCAAAGGCATCCCACTAGCAATCCACTTATGACAGTCATGTCTCCGGTACTGTTTTTGGACTGCACTGGTGTGTCTGTTATGATTCTCATATTAGAAAGGTGTCCCTGTTACATTCCTCATACTATAGACGTGTCCTTCAATCACTCCTCACACTTCAGGCATGTCCCTGGCAGTGTATTCACATTGCTGTGGTGTCTCTGTCACAGTTGTCTCACTGTTGTGGTCTCTCTGTTACAGTCCTCAATAGTCCTCGCACTGCTGTGGTGTTACTGTTACAGTCCTTACATTGTTGTGGTGTCACTGTTACAGTCCTCCCACCAAAAGCATTAACCTGGCACTGTGGTCACACCTATTGCAGTCCTCCCACTGCAGTGGTGTGCCTGTTACAAGTCCTCCCACTGCAGTGGTGTCCCTGTTACAAGTCCTCCCACTGCAGTGGTGTCCCCTGTTACAAGTCCTCCCACTGCAGGGGTGTTCCTGTTACAAGTCCTCCCACTGCAGGGATGTCCCTGTTACAAGTCCTTCCACTGCAGGGGTGTCCCTGTTATAAGTCCTCACACTGTAGGGGTGTCCCTTTTACAAGTCACCACACTGCAGGAGTGTCGTGTTACAGTCCTCACACTGCAGGGGTGTCCCTGTTACAGTCATTACACTGTTGTGATGTCCCTGTTACAAGTCCTCACAGTGCAGTGATGCCACTGTTACAGTCCTCACACTGCCGTGGTGTCTATGTTACAGCCCTCATGCTGCTGTGGTGTCCCTATTACAGTCCACCCACTGCAGGGGTGTCCCTGTTACAAGTCCCCACACTGCAGGGGTGTCCTTGTTACAAGTCCCCACACTGCAGGGGTGTCCCTGTTACAAGTCCCCACACTGCAGGGGTGTCCCTGTTACAAGTCCCCACACTGCAGGGGTGTCCTTGTTACAAGTCCCCACACTGCAGGGGTGTCCCTGTTACAGTCCTTACACTGTTGTGATGTCCCTGTTACAAGTCCTCACAATGCAGTGATGCCACTGTTACAGTCCTCACACTGCCGTGGTGTCTATGTTACAGCCCTCATGCTGCTGTGGTGTCCCTATTACAGTCCTCCCACTGCAGGGGTGTCCCTGTTACAAGTCCCCACACTGCAGGGGTGTCCTTGTTACAAGTCCCCACACTGCAGGGGTGTCCTTGTTACAAGTCCCCACACTGCAGGGGTGTCCCTGTTACAAGTCCCCACACTGCAGGGGTGTCCCTGTTACAAGTCCCCACACTGCAGGGGTGTCCTTGTTACAAGTCCCCACACTGCAGGGGTGTCCCTGTTACAAGTTCCCACACTGCTGTGGTATCCCTGTTACAGTCCTCACACTGCGTTGGTGTGTCTATTACAGTCCTCACACTGCTGTGGTATCCCTGTTACAGTCCTCATACTCCAATGGTGTCCCTGGCAATGCCTTCAAACTGCTGTTGTGTCACTATTACAAGTCCTCACACTACAGTGGTATAACTGTTGCACTCTTCATGCTGCTGTGGTGTTAGTGTTACAGTCCTTGCACTGTTGTGATGCCCCTGTTACAGTCCTCATGCTGCTGTGGTGTCACTGTTACAGTCCTCACACTACAGTGGTACTAATATTACAGTCCTCACACTGTTGTGTCACTGTTACAAGTCCTCACACTACAGTGGTGTTACTGTTACAGTCCTCACACTGTGTTGTGTGACTGTTACAAGTCCTCACACTACAGTGGTATAACTGTTGCACTCTTCATGCTGCTGTGGTGTTAGTGTTACAGTCCTTGCACTGTTGTGATGCCCCTGTTACAGTCCTCATGCTGCTGTGGTGTCACTGTTACAGTCCTCACACTACAGTGGTATTAATATTACAGTCCTCACACTGTTGTGTCACTGTTACAAGTCCTCACACTACAGTGGTGTTACTGTTACAGTCCTCACACTGTGTTGTGTGACTGTTACAAGTCCTCACAGTGGTATAACTGTTGCACTCTTCATGCTGCTGTGGTGTTAGTGTTACAGTCCTTGCACTGTTGTGATGCCCCTGTTACAGTCCTCATGCTGCTGTGGTGTCACTGTTACAGTCCTCACACTACAGTGGTATTAATATTACAGTCCTCACACTGTTGTGTCACTGTTACAAGTCCTCACACTACAGTGGTGTTACTGTTACAGTCCTCACACTGTGTTGTGTGACTGTTACAAGTCCTCACACTACAGTGGTATAACTGTTGCACTCTTCATGCTGCTGTGGTGTTAGTGTTACAGTCCTTGCACTGTTGTGATGCCCCTGTTACAGTCCTCATGCTGCTGTGGTGTCACTGTTACAGTCCTCACACTACAGTGGTATTAATATTACAGTCCTCACACTGTTGTGTCACTGTTACAAGTCCTCACACTACAGTGGTGTTACTGTTACAGTCCTCACACTGTGTTGTGTGACTGTTACAAGTCCTCACACTACAATGTGTTAATGTTACAGTCCTCAAAATGTTGTGGTGTCCCTGTTACGGTCCTCACACTACAGTGGTGTCCGTGTCACAAGCCCTCACACTGCAGAAATATCTCTGCTGTCTGCTGAGGGCTGGTAATGTAGTTTGCCTCTCAAGAATAGCAGAGTGTGTCTGCCAGTCTATAGAGCATTCTACACTTTTCTGGCTTTAATTCTGAATTTTCTTTTTTTCAGTTAGTTGGATGCCAGACTACCTTTGTAAGAACTGTGGCTAGTCTTCATAATTCTTGAACAATATCTGATGACGGAAAAGGAAAGGAGGATAGGCTTGGGAATTTTGTAGTTTTGGCTGTGGATAGGCCCTTAGTAAGAATAACTGTGATCATACCGTAGATACTTTGAGGAGACCCATGCATGTGGTAAAGCATATAGAAGCTACATCTGTCATTAGTAGTATAGCGGACAGTCCTGGGGTACGTTTTCTATTACTCATCCATTGAGTTATGTTGTGCTTCAATATAGACAGGACTGGGCTTTGTTTTATATGGATAGAGATTCTGGTCCAGAACACAAGTATGTTCTCTGAACTACATCTATCCTACAAAACCATTCTGAGGATGTTGCCGAAGAGGTTTGGATTTCTGGACGGAGTATTTCTGGTGCCATTTGACCCACTGATGTGCAATTGGTCCATCAGTACTGGGTTGGAAGATGCATTGCATGCTAGACACAAGTCACTTCTTAGCAGTTTGGAGGCTACAGAGTATTGTGACATGGATTTGAGGTGGTCCATGTAGACATAAATGTTTAGACCTTGTATCCTTTTAGTAAGGTGCCTCTCTTTTTTTAATTTCTCCAAGTCTTTTAGGTTTCTAATACCATGACTGGAATAGACGCCATGCCTAAGTCAAAGTTATGATTAAAGTTCATGAAATCAGTATTGTTTCAGTCTTTGATGTTAGCCAGAAGTGCTCTTCACAGCACCCGCAATGTGCCCAGTACTATCTCCTTCTGCAACTCTCTTCACAGCACCCGCAATGTGCCCAGTCCTATCTCCTTCTGCAACTCTCTTCACAGCACCCGCAATGTGCCCAGTACTATCTCCTTCTGCAACTCTCTTCACAGCACCAATGTGCCCAGTACTATCTCCTTCTGCAACTCTCTTCACAGCACCCGCAATGTGCCCAGTACTATCTCCTTCTGCAACTCTCTTCACAGCACCCGCAATGTGCCCAGTACTATCTCCTTCTGCAACTCTCTTCACAGCACCCGCAATGTGCCCAGTACTATCTCCTTCTGCAACTCTCTTCACAGTACCCGCAATGTGCCCAGTACTATCTCCTTCTGCAACTCTCTTCACAGCACCCGCAATGTGCCCAGTACTATCTCCTTCTGCAACTCTCTTCACAGCACCCGCAATGTGCCCAGTACTATCTCCTTCTGCAACTCTCTTCACAGCACCAATGTGCCCAGTACTATCTCCTTCTGCAACTCTCTTCACAGTAAATGTGCCCAGTACTATCTCCTTCTGCAACTCTCTTCACAGCACCCGCAATGTGCCCAGTACTATCTCCTTCTGCAACTCACGTAGAATTACATGCATCAGTAACATATCCAAGTACAACTTTGAATTCTTTTTTATAAAACCCATTGCTCCTACTACTACTGGAACTGTCTGTGCAGCCTTCTTCCACATTGTCGTCATTTCTGCCTGCAAATCTTGGTATTTTATGACTTTTCATGGAGTACTTTATCTGGTTTGCTTGCATCTATTTTTGAACTGTTGGTAATGGGTGAGCCCATGTGATATAAACTTCATAATTTTCTATGAAGCTTTATGGCTCATATTTCCAATGTTTTTTCAGCTACTTCAGTATCATGATGTTTGCACAATCCTCAATGCAGCAGTCTTGTTATATTTTTATTTATTTTTTATTATTTTATTTTACATTTGTTAACTGGGGGTGTCTGACTGAGCCAAAAAGGCCCTTTTTCAGCAGAGGCCCGGGGAGAAAAGCTCCACAAAGAAAAATTACAGACACATTTCGTTATTTAGACATAATCAGTATACACACAAATTACAAGAGACATGTTTTTACAGTGGTATGCGGCACAAACAGTTACAGTGGAGAGAACAAACAAAAAAATATTAATTTTAAAAATAAAGGTAATTAATAGATTTGTGGTGTACAGCTGAAATTTGGAACATGTAGAATACATACATAGTACACAGGTACAGTACATACATTGTAGATTAGCCAGTGTTTGTGAGTAAGATTGAAAACTATTATCAAGTACTCTAGATTTAGTATGTATACGTTATCTGCTTTCACTAGCCTGCAGAGCAATCATGGCACTGCCAACTTTGCTTGAGATGTTGCCTGATGAGGTCTTTAAAGGAGGCTTTGGATGATGTGTTTTGAATGCTAGTAGGGACAGAGTTCCATTTTTTAGCCACTGAACTACTATATAGTGCATCTCCAAAACTATTGGAGCTGTTGGTGACTTCTAGTAGTAGTTTGCTTGATGATCTAAGAGGCCTTTTGGCTGAGTGATGTTGTACTAGGTTTTTGAGGGCAGGACACTTATTGGGGAGGTAACAGATAGAATGACAGAGGCAGAGCTGATTGAAGGTTAAGAGGTTGGGCAGTTCAAGCCAGTGGAGCTGTCTCAAAGCAGTACAGTGATGAGTTCTATATGAGCAATTTGCAGCAAAGCAGGCAATTCTGTTATAGCAGGCTTCCATTTTGCTTAGTTCAGTTTTGTTGAGATTAGTCAGAATCGGAGATGCATAGAGTAGGGTGGATAGAAGCTGGGAGCGAGCAATGGCTGATCTTGTGTTGTTGGTAAGAAATGGTTTGATACGGTAGAGTGACCCCAGTTTGGCATGTACTTTTTTAATAGTTAAGTTGAGATGACTATCAAATTTTAGGTGGGAGTTTATGGTTATTCCCAATAGCTTAGACTGTGCTACTGGAGCAATTGGAGTAGCATTTGTGGAGTAGATGGTGAAATGACTGTTATAATCATAAGCTGAGTTTTCTTTGGATTGAGGATAAGTTGGGCTTTGCTAAGGTAGTTTTCAACGTCAGAGAATACTAGTTGAGTTGTTTGCAGGAGGGTGGGAATGTTTTGTGCAGCACAGATTAAGGTAGTGTCATCTGCATACTGAATTATAGATGCATGCTGTGTGGAGGTATGGAGGTCATTTGTGAAGACTGTGAATAGTAGTGGTCCTAAGA
>NC_056743.1:373502715-373545215 GCF_019279795.1 Protopterus annectens
GGATGGCTAGAACTGCAGAACCAACTACTTTATCAACAAATTGTTATCACCCAAGAAATCCTTTACCACCCTAAAAATACCCCTATCCTCACCAACCTGATCTCACCCTACAAAAATCTTGCTATACTACTCTCAGCTAATAAGCCTCTTGTTTCCACTACTAAATCAAATAACAAGGCTGGAGACTCACTTTTCACCAACACAGTAGGTAAAATCTGGAATCAACTTCCTACTGAACTTTCCTCCCTTGCATCCACTATTCTTTTTAAAAAGCATCTGAAAGAATATCTTACAACTCACTGGCTGTGTCCCTGCTCTAACCCAGACTGATATATCTTTATACTTCTCTACTCTGCTCTTTTTATCTCACCTATCTGTAGTACTAAAAAAAAAATTCTTAATTTTATGTTTTTTGTTCTCTGTATTTA
The DNA here is from genome assembly GCF_019279795.1 of Protopterus annectens. Taxonomy (NCBI): domain Eukaryota; kingdom Metazoa; phylum Chordata; order Ceratodontiformes; family Protopteridae; genus Protopterus; species Protopterus annectens. The sequence goes on from NC_056743.1 coordinate 373,503,144, forward strand.
ATCGTAGCTTAAACCTACTAAGTTACTCTGTAAAACTTTTGTTTCCACCTATGTAGCTAATGTATTGTAATTCACTTTGCTATTACTATATATTGTATTTATTTTGTTTATGTCACTGCTGATGGTTGGTGCTTTTCTCCCCGGGCCTCTACTGAAAATGGACATATATCCAGTTAGACTAGCCCGGTCAACAAATGTAAAATAAAATAAAAATAAAATTATGAGAATGGAGACTGGGATAGCAATAGCATCTGCTGTAAGTTTCAAGAAATAGCTGGGGAGTAGGTCAGCTGCTGTTGATGAGGTTTTTAGTTTGGAGAGCATGCTTTTGATTGAAGTGGTGGAAACTGTTTTGAGGGTAAAGCTTGTATTAGTGTTATTTGTGTTGGGGGGGATAGTGAGGAAGGAACTGTCCTGTGATACTAAGGATAGAATTGAGTTCACAAAGTGGGAGTTGAATTGTGTTTCGATGGGAACTTTAGTGTCAGGGGTGGTTGGTTTGGGGGTAGCCTTTTGGGTGGATTTTAGTAGCTGGTTTACAGTTTTCCAAAATTTTTGTGGGTTGTGTTGATATTTAGCTTGTAATGTTGTGTTGTAAGATTTTTTTGTCCAGCCTAATGCATTTTTTTGCATGGTTGCGCAGTTCTTGGTACTTAGTTAGGCTTTGTGTTTCTTTGTTTTTTTGATAGTAAAGCCAGGCAGTGTCTCTGGACTTGAGGATTTGTTTGGTTTCTTTACTGAAACAGGGGTTTGTAGAGGTTCTAACCTTGATTTTGCACAATAGAGCAACAGTGTCTAGGCGTTGTAGAAATGTTTTGTTGAAATATGCTACAGCCTGGTCAAGTGGGGAGGGTTTTTAGGGGGGGGTCCAGTCACAGTTACAGAGTAAAGTATTGAGGACCTCAGGAAAGAATTTTTTTGTGTTTCTAGTGGATATATAGTTCGTAGTTTTGCATATGCTTGTTCTACTACGTATAAAGTATATTATATTGTGGTCACTTAAGGTGTCTGGGAGACAATGTGGGGTTGTTAGTTAGGACCCAGTCAAGGATGGATCCCCTTTTAGATTTTTTATCACATCTAGTTAGAATTTGGACTAGCTGCTGGTAGCCATGGCGATTTATTAGATTACTTGGTGGTTCTGATATACAGGTGAACCAATCTAGGTTGAAATCCCCTAGAATAAGGGTTTCTTGTGAGTATCTGGAAGAACACCAGGATAAGAAGTCTTCAAGGCTAGCAGGTGTATTACCAGGTGGAATATAGATCACAATTGTGGTGATGACCTTTTTTGGGTGAAGTTGAAGTTGTGAGATAAGTATGTCCCAATTATTGGTGGAGGGGTAGGAGTTTGGTAATTGACGGACAGTTAAGTTGGACTTGTACAGTATAGCAATAACCCATGCCTGGGTGTGGATAATGCTGGATTTACCCACGGTTGGTGTGGTTTGGTCCCGAGGGCCCAAACAAAGCCAACCGTGGGTAAATCCAGCATTACCCACACCCAGAAGTGGGTTATTGCTATTATACAATGACATTATTTAAGAAAAAAAATAATTATTTTTCTTAAATAATGGCATTGTATAATGCCTCCTTGCTGCCCTTCCGCAGCTGTCTGGTATTCAGCGGAAGTTCTGATGTACTGCGCATGCCTATGCAATACATCAGAGCTGTGGGCAAAAGCAACGGAGAAAGCAAGATCTCTTTTGCTTTTTACTGTTTCGCTATGTTAAATGGGTTTAACATAGCGAGACAGCTTTAAAAAAAGCAACGGATAATCTCTTTTGCTTATTTTAAAGCTGTCTCGCTATGTTAAAACCATTTAACATAGCGAGACAGTTGAAAAAGCAACGGAGAAAGCAAGATCTCCGTTGCTTTTACAAACTGTTAGCTATGTTAAATGGGTTTAACATAGCGAGACAGCTTTAAAATAAGCAACGGAGATCTCCGTTGCTTATTTTAAAGCTGTATCGCTATGTTTAACCCATTTAACATAGCGAGACAGGGTTTTAAAAAGCAACGGAGAAAGCAAGATCTCCGTTGCTTTTTACACACTGTGTCGCTATGTTAAAGGAGTTTAACATAGCGAGACAGCTTTAAAAAAAGCAACGGAGATCTCCGTTGCTTTTTTAAACCTGTCTCTCTATGTTAAACTCCTTTAACATAGCGAGACTTTGTTTTAAAAAAGACTTATACTAATGGAAAAAGTCCGGGTGACCAGACCTTTTTTCATTAGTATAAGTCAATTTACAACGTGCATGCTGACCAATCAGCGTGCACGTTTTGGAATATTAATGGGGGGGTCATGGTATAATAAGGCAGTTCCACCCCCTTTACAAAGTGGTCTGTCTTGTCTAATGATATTGTAGCCGGTAGGGAGAACTTCTGAGTTAGCTATGTTTTTATTTAGCCAGGTTTCTGTTAAAGCAACTATGTCTGGGGAGTAGTGTTCTATTGTGGCCTGGAGTTCAGGTATTTTATTTTTGATACTTCTAATATTAATATTTAGCATTAAAAGATGGTTGGTTTTGCTGCTGTTGTTGATTTGCCCAGGGATGAAGAACGTGGGGGTGTTATGTTCTGACATTTGTGTTGGAGCAGTTTATGTTGGACAGGATGGATTTGGGCCTGGGTTGGTGTGGATATCCCCACGTATGGTGAGCCTGGAGTTAAAATGGTTATACAGATGTTGGAGTTTGGTGAGGAGTGTGAGAAAGTAGTGTTTTTTTGGAGTAGGAATGAGAGTATATGTGTTTAGTTCTTAATTGGTCCGTCATGTAGTTCTTGAATAACTGTGGGCAGATATTATTATAACGTGTGGTGTCTGTATATGAGAGTGCATAATGCAGTGTTGTGCTACTAAGTTTAGGGATATTGCTAGAGTGATAACTTGTGGTGTTGTAAAGAATTATGAGAAGACAGACTAGACTTAGTTGTGTGATAGTCATGGTTATAAAGTTTAAGTTGTTTCTAGGTGGGGAGTCTGAATAGGAATTATAGGGTTGCACTATATGTGAATGGGGAAGTAGTGTGGGTGATGTAAAAAATGCCTAGTGGGAATGAGAGTGATTGGGAGTATTTTGTGTGGAGCAAGTTGGTGTGGTATAATGTGATATGACTTGAGGAGCTGTGATTGGTGGAGGTGATGTGAGGGTGAGCTGTGGGTGTGGCTGTGATTACTATAAATGTAGAGGTAGTGGGGGTGGTAGGGAATAGGGGGCAGGGTAGGTGCATGGAGAGAGCCCAAGCGTTAGCGAGGGCGACCGGAGCGGGGCAGAGTCAACCAAGGCAAGAGAAAAAAGTATTACTTTACAAATCTGAAATTCCTGAGGTCTAATAGCTTACCAGCAAGCAGAATGTAATTGCTGAAGAGCACTTGTGTCCTGGTGGGAGACTAGAAATTTAAAGATGGTGCCATGCTCAGCAGGATTCTAATATAGACTTTGTATTGGGGGAGGGAGATAGCACAAGGGGTATAAACCAGGTGGAATGCAAAGAAACCAGAGAGGCAATCAGTGGAAATCAGTGAAGGCCTCAGAGGGGGGTAAGTAATAATGCAAACTACCTGTAAAGTGAAGGAGAGAAGAGACAGAAACATTTGTTAAGGTTGGGAGCATGTCTTCACATTGACTTGCTGATTAGTAACCAGTTTGTGCACAGATTAGAGTAGGGAGATACATTAGCAATGAAGGGGAATGTATAGAGATGCAAATAAACAGGTGGGCCTCCAAGTGGTACAAACTAAGGCAGGAAGCACTTAGAGGGCTGCTTGATGGTTAATTTAGTCACAAGGATGTGAATTAAATGTATACTGTCTATTGGACAGTTAGGATTACTGTACTAGTGGGGGGGAGGACACAAGGCTACAACAGTCAGTTTTATTAGCAAGCTGAGAACTGCTAAGAAATACTGCTAATGTAATAGCTTCACTCTCATAAAACATACAAGTAGAATGCCTGGGTGGACTGACCCTGCTCTTGAGGCTCAAAATGTATATCCTTGTTTAGTTTGCAGTACTGATTCCTTCTTATACTGTATGGGTGGAGTGGTAGCCGCAGACTGCAGAATTGCTTGAGTGTGCTCAGCAAGCAGAATGCCTTTCGGGATACAGTCCTTCTGCCATTAGTATATCAGAGCCAGCAACAAGATGTGCGACTGTTTCCAATTAGGTTTTAGAAAACCTACATTTGTATTTTTCTCCCACATATTTAATGGACTTAGTAAGCCAACATGTATGTAGTCCACTATCTTGGGCCGCCAATATTAATCTTTCATCTTTTGGTTTGAATTCGCCTCTCCTTAACCATTCCTGCATTAGATCCTGACCAACATGAAGTTGTTACAAGATTATTTTATACTTTCAACTGTATTTATGCATTTTCCATATTTCTTGCCTTCTTAACTGATCCTTCACCTTGCATTCTTTGTTTTGTTTCACATTCAGTTGCTACCTGATTTTTATCTACTTCTGGTTTGATTGCCATTCCCGCTTATGTTTCTGCTAAACTAAGAAGGGAAGTCATCTTAGACTTATTCTCCTCATATTTTAAAACTTTCACTACATTTGAGCCTTGTGAGGTCAGCGGATATGTATGCAGTCCTACAATTGCAGATCTATACATGTATACCTCTGTCAGTATGGGGAATATATAATCTTGGTATACACTGATTTTTATAAAAAATTGATAAGCATGAGGCATCCTTCTTGTTTTTCTGTCCAACTAATCCAACACCTTTTGGGGCCAGTCACTTACTCTAGAACTGTAAGATGGAACAGGAACAGCACATTGGTTTATAGCTTGGACTTTGACCCTGGATGTCAGCACTGTTTTCAGTATTAAGTTTAGCCTTTTAAAATATTCCTAAGTTTTATTTGTATTTGTTCATGTTTTATTGTTAATAGTTCATCACTTTCCAAATATTTATACACTCCAGCTTGCAGAAGTTCTTTTATATTGCATTCCTGTCCTAAACTGATGTTTCCTTGGTGCTGTAGGTTTCCTGCTTTAAAGGTTGCTACACCATTTTAAATCATCTACAAAAAAGAATATGAGAAGTCTTTCTACGTTGTTGTATTCTGGGGGCCAAATTGTAGCCATGACCTGATCTGTTAAGTAGACACCTTAATGGGTTAAGGGCCAGACAAAGGAGAGCAGCGGTGACAAAGTCATCCTGGAATACCCCATTTTTCTCCCTGAAATAATAATTTGCCCTTTACCATTGCTCAACTGCAAAGTGGTTTGCCACTGTTTTATGGTTGCTCTAATGTAATTGGTCAGTGTAGGGTGCATCTTATACATTTTAAGCACTCTTTTATCCATGCTTTTGAATACTGTCAAATGCTGTTTTTGTTGTCTATCCGTGTTATACTGAGATTCTTCCACTTTTTACAGTTCTCCATTATGACTTTATTTAACAACAAATGATTCTTTGTTCCATTGACTTTTGTTTGTTACCCATTTGTTCTATTGCCATGACTGAGTTTTCCTCTAAATGAGACTATAAACTCTTCTGGCATCAATTCCAGTGTACAGTTTATATGTCATTGGAAGGATATTATTGGTCTACAGTTTTTAGGATAGCTTGCAGGTTTGCTCTTAAGCAGGAATATTGTTTTCCTGATGGTGTCTATTCGGGCTGCACATATAAATAGTTCTTGTTCATGACTAAATCTTCATGTAAAGATGTTAATACTTTTAGCCAGAAGTTAGGTACTGCATCTAGGCCTTGAGTTTTCCAATTAGAAGTTTTTCTTAATTTTGTTTCAATCTCTTTCTCTCTGGCCTTTACTCAATCCCATTTCATAACCTGTATATTTGAACTTTTATTCTTTCTTTTACTTCTATCCATTCAGCATATTTGTTATTTTCCACAGGATCTTTACAGATATTTCTCCAAAATGTATCTATTTCTTCTTTTTTTGGTGGTGTTTCAATTCCTTTTGCCTGGTTTGCCAATTCTGTATAAATCTTTTTTGGGTCATTAATAAATTGCTTATTTTGTACTTTTCTTTTATATTTATCTGCATATCTTCTAAGTTTTTCTGCTTGTGCTGATATTTTTAGTTTATTAAAAATAAAAAAAATAGCTATAGTGCACAACAGATCCTGATCTGTTCTAATACTCTGATACTCCACCTTGCTTTTATCACATCTAGCTTTCTGAGTATTTTTGTTGATCTGTTCCCTCTTATATACTCGTCTAACAATGACACTTCTTGTCTTAATTGCTTTATAATTTTCTCTCTTCGATACTTCCATGGTGACATTTGATTTCTCCCCTGCCTTTCCCTTACTGTCCTGTTTTTATAGTAAGACTTTATCAGTTATTAATTTAGCTGCACAGTAATATATCCCATTTATTTCTGTTAGTAATTGCATGAATCTGTACTGACATTCCTAATTACTATGCTCTTTTGTTTTAATCAAATTTCTAACTTTTTTGGGGGTTTTACTGACTTTCTGCGGTCTGTTTCTCTCATTGATCTTAATATATGTCTGCCCATGTCAATTAAATCAAGCAACTCTTCTCTTAGATAGTTTCCTTCTAAGCAGAGGGCACATTCTTTGTTATCCACTTCCTGTGGGCATTCTACAGAAAGTTCCAGAGAATCTTCCTGTGTCATATTTTCTTCAGCTTCATCCTATGTCATCCATTGCACTTTCATATGGGAATTCACTGGACTATCAGTCCACAACACTAACTGTGCCAGAGTTGCCAGAGTTTTCTGTTTCATCCCTTACTGTGCCACTCCAACTGAATTTTGTACTGGTTTCCTATGGAAGGAGCCAAAGTATCTTCATATGGCAACTAATCAGATATTTCCCGCTCCTCTTGTTTCTCCTTAATTGGGGGATCCATTGCTCTATACTGCTGTGATGTTATCAGAGTTAGATTTTCTACACAAAATCCTTCACTACGGTGGTAATCCATAACCGGTTTCTATTTCTTTAACTTCTCCATTACTAATTCTCTTTTCTAATTTTTCTCTTTGTTTTCTTATTTTTTTGTATTATAAAATTGTCCATACCCAGATGTCTCTGCCTGTATTTCTCTTCAAATATCTGTGGTGCTGCTCTTTCTGTATTATTTAGTTTTGCTTTCTCCTTTGCAAAAATATTTTACCATATTATATCTCTTTTTCTTTCTCCATGTCCATAATTCTTCTTCAGATGTTTCCTGCTCCTCCTGTCTCTCCTTACTTGGGGGACACATTGTTCCATCATGCTGTGATATAACCTGTGGCAGACCTATTACACTAAATCCTTCACTTTGCAGGTATTCCATAGTTCAGCTTCTATTTTTTTAATTTCTACTTTACTAATCTTCTGTTCTATGTTCCCTCTTTGAGATCTTATTGTTTGTATTGTGAAATTTTCCATATCTGGATGTCTTCGCCTGTGTTTCTCTTCTATCTTTGGGGCTGCTTTTTTGTATTGATTAATTTGGCTTTCTCATTTGCGTAAATATTGCACCATATCAGATCTCTCTTTCTTTCCCATGTCAATATTTCTTTTTTATACTTTAGTGAAGAGATAGTGTAATAGGCTGATTTTTGTATGTCTTGGTCATTTGGAGTATAATTATTAATTGCGCTGAAATACTCCCAATATTTCTCAATGAGGGAACTAGATTCATTTCTAAGTATTTTGTAGATAAATGATAGTTTATTTTTGTCTGTGCTAGCCTTCGGAATTAGTGTAGTCATGAATAAAATTATTTTAGGTATTGGATAAATTGAATGTGAAGGCATTGAATCCAAAATATTTGTGATGTATTGTTTACATTCCTGTATGCATAGCCAAGAATTTGTGGCTATGTCATATTCAATTTTTAAGTCTTCAATAGTCATTATTTTATCCTAATTTATTAATTGAGACCAATAAATTAAACTTTTCTCTTTAAATAATAGCATTTTTGTATAATCTGATGCAACTATTAAGCCTTGAGTAAACGCAATTGGATAAAGAAGAAAACACCATGCTTTAAAATGAGTAAATTTAAAAATAAAGTTCCTTAATATTTTAGTATGAGTAACAAATAGTTTGATTTATGTAACTTATATGATTGTACTGTAAAGAGGTCTTTTAATATCCACAAAATAGGATTTATTATTAGTGTTTTTTGGTTATTTTGCATGTTAGAGGAATCCCAACCTATTGAGATAAAGTATTGTTTCCATTTAGAGGAATATTTATTATGGATTAAAAGAGAGACTGAGTTAATACTCTAAGATAAAGCATATAATTCCAAATTAGGAAATCTTATACCTCCATTTGTCCAGTCATTCATATGATGTTGTAATGCTATTCTGGATTTATTAGGGTACCATAAAAATTTCAATATCAAAGAATTATTTTTTTTAATTATTGTTTTAGAAGGAATTAATGAAAGTGATTGGATAATATAAAGTAATTTGGGAAGGATAATCATTTTTATAATTGAAAGCCTTTCATCCATGGAGAAAAGTCAACTATTCCATTTTTTATAGAATCTTCTATTTTGTTTAAGCAATTATTAAAGTTTAACTGAATTATATTTTTATATTATTGGTAATTACTATTCCTAAATAAGTTATCTGATTATTCTGAGGTATAAGTATTTTATACTTTTGCTGAATTGTGTTTTGTTTTAAATTATGATCAGAGTTTTATTGTTATTAAAACTTAAGCCTGATACTTTTTAAAAATCATTAATATTTTTTAAATACAGCTGGAATAGATTTGTAATTTTCTCCCACGGTTACTAAAATATAATCAGCAAATAATTGAATTTTAGATGAAATATCAGAATTTAACTTAAAACCTTCAACTTTGTCATCATCTCTTATTAGATTGGTACAAGGCTCCATAATCAATGTAAATAAATGTGGGGATAGAGGACATCCCTGTTTAGTTTCTTTTGTAATGGGAATTTTTTCTGTTATAGCCATGCCAATTTTGATATACGCCTGGCTGTCTTTATATAGATGTGTTATGAGATTTATAAAATTTTCTGAGAAAGTCAATTCTTTTAATAATATGAATAGATAGTCCCAGTTGACCGAGTCAAAAGCACAATTTATATCTAAACCTATTAAAGTTAAAGTTTTGTCTGAGGTTTTTGCCGAATCTATTAAAGTAATTGTTCTTTTTATATTGTCATAGGTAGTTCTATTTACAATGAAACATGTTTGATCATCATTTACTAATAGTGGCAAAAAGCTTTTTAACCTTTCTGCATAGATGGACATAAACATTTCGTAATCAATATTTAATAAAGAGATTGGTCTATATGAAGAGCACTTAGTGGAATCTTTATTTGATTTAACTATTGGTGAGATAAAGGTACATTTCCAAGAAGGGGGTATGATAATATTGTTTTGGGAAATATTAAATACTTTATGAAGTATAGTTAGGGCAGATTTTGGTAATAGTTTACATATTTCTGGAATAATACAATCATTCCCAGGGGCTTTGTGTAATTTAAGTTTTGTTATCTCATTTAGTATATCCTGTAAAGAAATAGGTTTATCTATGTTGTTAGTTTGATCTTTTGATAATCTATATTTGGTATACTTTGTTATAAAGGCCTTAATCATGCCTTTTGAATCTGCCTTCTGGGAGTTCTGATTTATTTTATGAAATAATTATTTACTTCTAATAATATATTGTGAATATTAGATACTAATTTTTTCTTTTTCGGAGAATAAATCTCCTTAATATGATTACATTTTTCAAGTCTTTTAGTTTTATTTGCTAATATGTTTAAATATCTAGGATTTGTTGAGAAAATTATACATTTAAATTTCTCTATTTTGATCATTGTTTTGTGATTTAATATTTCTAAATATTTTGTGTTTAGTTTACTTATCTCTTTCTCTTTGTTTATTCTATTATTACCCTCTGAGTTAAGTTTATCTAAATTCGCCTTGTATATCTAATATTTCCTTGTCCCAAGATTTTCTTTTGTTATTGTACCACAAGAGAATTCTCCCATATAGAAAGGCTTTTAAGGCACCCCATATATAGACTTCTGAGATATTATTAGTGTTATTTAGTGTAATAAAGTCTTGTATCTCTGAAAGCAAAAAAATCCTTAAATTCTTTCATTTTAGTTATTTATGCTGGTATTCTTTTGATTATATTTGTATGTGTTGACTTAGTAATTCAAAGATTATTGAGTTGTGGTCAGACAAGGGGCATGAAATAATCTTTACTTTTATGAGATCATCTAATTCTTTTGATGTTAAAACTATCTATTCTAGAGTTTATTTTGTATCTGTAAGAGTAATGAGTGTATGGGAGTGAATCTGAATCTGCAAAGCTATTTATATCTTTTAATAAGAAAGATTGGATAAAATCTATTAGTAATTTAGCTGATGTTGAAATGTTTCTTTTAACAGAAGTGTTAGTATCTGCATAATTTAAAATACAGTTAAAATCACCCATTATTAATAAATCACCTTTGGCTAGGCGAACAATCTTATTTAAAAGTTGTTTAACAGTGTTTGAACCAATACCTGGGATCCAATAGATGTTTATAAGAGTATATATATTTTCTATTTAATTCTATTGTGACTGAACAAAACATACCTTTATTATCTTTGTATACATCTAGCACGGGAAGTGTTTTACTCCATAATACAGCTCCTCTTTTCTTTTCACTATGCTCTGAGCTTTTTAAAATTGAGTAATACCTGGTATTTAGCTTATCAGTATTTGTAGATATTAGATGTGTTTCTTGTAAAAAGACAAGATGTGATTTATGGATTTTGAGATATTTGAGCAAACTTCCTCTCTTGTAGGGATTATTTAGACCATTAATATTTATTGAAATACCCTTTAAAAGAAACATTTATATTATGTGTTATAAATTATATACATGGTAAATCACTTGTATTCCATTCTGGCAACCACTAATTCTAGAAAACATATTTATCAGTTCATAAACTGTAGAGTCTCAAAATATGTTGCTATTGTGAACACCATAAAAAATTGTAACATTGCATTATAACAGAACATCAATATAACAAGACTACCAGTACCCTTCCTGGAGTTGTAAACTCCTAATTTGAGTAGCATATACCACTCAAATTATCCTCCTTTCAAATAGCGACAATATCTCAACTACTGTCAAATACTGTTACTGTCTGTAAAAAATTATATATTCTTCACTGTTTTTTAAACTATTCAATAAATTAAGTTGTTATACTTTTACATTTAGTACAGTATATTCAATTACTATATCTGTGCTTGAGGTTTAATTGATGTTAAGCAATTACATCAGACAGAAAACATGACTGAAACAATACATATAACTATTTAACAAGCATACTATTTCAGATAGGGTTGTTATATGCTAGTACTTCTTTTATAACATTTAGTAATTTTATATATGTAAAGTTTATATGTAGTACATTTACAATCAATGTTTCATAGTGTGCATTTATGTTATTTAAATCTGGTTATCTTGAACCCAGAAAGGATAGAAGTACTGTTTCTTTAAATTATAATCATTAGAGAAAAGGTTTAAAAAAAAGGGGGGGAGGGGATATTATTTCTTTAATATTAATATTATCCTTATATAATTATATATGTTACTTATATAATATGCTTTATAATATACAGTATGCTTTAGCATTGCATATAAGGTCATCTGGTTTGTGTTCTGTAATTAAATGTATTTTTTATAATAAATATAGCTAAAATGCAAGTAGGGAACTACAAAGTGGTGATAATTGTATATTAATTGTGTTTTATATATGTATGGGAGTGCTTAAATTGTTTATTTGTGCTTACATATATTTTTGTGGTGAAAACCACGTTTCAACATTCTAAAATGTCAGTGCAACTTTCCCTAAAGGTTAAAGTTCATGAAAAGAGAGTCGCACAGTCAAGGATGATGTCATCAGGGTGTTTCTTCTTCTTTTAATGAACGGAGCCTCTCGAGCTGGTTTTCATGAAAAAAAAAAGCTGTCCAGAGTAAAAGCGGGAACAGTTAGTGCTTGACTTTTTCTTTTATTAGTCTCTTGGGTCTGCATGGAACATCTGACAAAGCTGGTGAGTGAAAAAAAAGGCTAAAAAGTGTGTGAATCGCACAGGGAGTAACTGCAATAAGTTAAAGTGTAGATGCAACAGTTTAATGTCTTTCACATTTGTATGTTCAATCACTAAGGTAATAATTTTGTAAACAAAACAATCCCATTAATCCTGCAAAGTTACAAGTATTGCATTTGATTCTGTTTGCCTCCTTCACACACCCTAGCCCAGAGACTTTAATATTGTATATATCACATTAACAGCCACAATCAAGCCCCTCCATTTCTCTCATCATATAAATAGCTTTTCATTTCCCCTTGTCTTTCATTTAAACCAGATGATGATATTTTCAATTACAATCTTATTAATTTTTAAATACATTCAAAGTATAGAGAGAGAGAAAAAAAAGGAGAATTATAATATAACCAAACATACCATAACCAAACATACCATATTTATACTACCAAGATATAGTACAGGAACACACAAACATATTTAATATTGAATAAAAAGGGGAGAAAATGTTACACTTACATGCAGTTGCAACCATGGGTTTACTTTAAAGTCTTTATGTTTAGATTCAAAGTCCCATATTAATGGTGCATTTCTTTATTTCTTTAACTTCTTTTTTTTGACCGATTTCCAATTGTCATTTTCAGCTAATCTTTTAAGACTTGCACTTGCCCATTCCTGATCTTCTAGCTTTTCAATTATTTTGTTAGATTTAATAAAAGTAAGAGCTGTGTTCAGATCATCAAAGGTTTTGAAACCATCCTGTAGAAAAATTTTGAGTCTGGCCAGGAACAACAGATGGGATTTTATTTGTGCCTTTTTGAGTTCTTTAAGTGTAGGAAAAGTTTTCTTTTTGCTATTACTATTGGAGAATAATCATTATCGAAACAAATGGTATTGTCATTTAATTTAATGGGAGCTTTTGCCCAGGCTGGTTTTAGCACTAGTTCTTTGTCACATGAAGATAAGAATTTCACAATTACAGATTTAGTAGAGTTATTCTTACTTGTTTTAGATGAAGCAAAAGATCTGTGCGCCTTTTGATACCACAGGACAAAGCTTCTGGCAGGTCTAGTACTTCTTGGATCCAGGTTGTCAGGGACTTTGACAGATTGTTTCCCTCTATATTTTCTGGTAAGCCAAATATTCTAATGTTATTCCTTCGTGCCCAGTTTTCTAAATCATCTACTTTGGATTGCAACTATGTATTTTGCTTCATTAAGAAGTCTATATTATTTTCTTCTTTATGTACTCTACTGTTAATGTCATTTAGTGCTAATTCAATACCTGAAATTTGTGATTTTTGAAGTTGCAGATCTTCGTGTATCTTTTTCCATTTGTTTAGTGCAGTCTTTTTTAAAGATATCAATCTTTAAATCCGTTTTTTTCTAGTTTGGTAGATAATTCTTGTACATTGGTGAGTAAAGAGTGTAAGTCCTTTTTAGAGAAGATTCTTGATGTAGTGTTTTTGAGGTAGCCATTCTGTTGCCAGTGAAGATAGATAAAAGTATCCAAGGTATTACTGACAAGAAAAACTCAATTTCTTCAGAATTTTTGTATGTTGCCATAGAGCTAGTTGAGAGGAATTTATTGAAGATAGTAACTTTCTCCGATAAGATTTACTGTAAAGTTCCTGTCATACAAATTTTAAACTGACAAAACTGAAGAGAACTGCTGCTATTCTGAGCACATCTTGGCCACGCCCCCTCGTCTAGAGGATTCTTCACTATCATTTTTTCCATTTTTAGCACCAATGTGCCTACCAGGATTGGACACTTATTGTGTGTCTTCTGCACCCAGCTATCTTTATTTTTTAACCTACTTCTCCCTATAATGTGTGCTGTATAAAATGCAGTCTACATATCAGTGTTGTCTTGGTGAGATTTTATGAAAAACACAGTCCACCTCCTGAAGGTGCTTACCAAAAACTTGAGGATGAATTGAACTTCAGCAATACTACTGTCATTGCTTTCTAATTTATCATATCTCCATTCGGACCCATCATCTCTGCATAAGGTACCTCTGTGGGCATTCCAGTTGTTGCAGTGTCCAGACAGACATATACTGAAGAGGGCATTATACTCACTGATTGGCCTAATGAGATAAAAAGGGGCAATGAAATCTCCAGATCTAGATAGAATCCTTTGTTTATGCAAGTTGTTCAATATAGAAGGACTTTCTTAAGACAGTGGACACGTTGGAAAAAAGTTAGGTCATTGTCCATATGTTTCCAAATCCAGAACAACTGGGTCAACTCTTAGTGGCCATACTGTCAATGTGATAGTTTCCCCAGGGTAGGCAACTTCCCAAAGGTTACAATGATGCATTTTTTGGTATTTAGTTGCAGTCCATGATACTGGTACCAGTTACTATTTTCAGACAAGCCTTCGTACATGATGGCCAAGTCATTTGGGGATTCAATAAATGCTCCTAATTTGCAGTCTTCTACAAACCTAGCCAGCCATAGTCCCAGAGCTCTTTGGTATTGGCTATTACTTCTGAGAAGTAGATGCCAAACAGGAGAGGTCACAGCATGAATTAAGGTCACAGTCTGCGACCTTGGGGGTAACACCACTCTGGCTAGTCTCTTTGTGAAGGTACCTCTCCCAGTTTTGGTCTCCTGCATCCTTTGAGCCAGTTGGTGAAACAGGGGTTTATTCTCAGTTTATTTAGCTTTTCTACTATGCCTGAGTGGGGGGGGGGGTGTTGTCAAAAACCTTGGCCAGGTTGCGGCATGTAGCGTGTACTGTTTTACCTTCATTCACTGCTTTGGTGACCTTTTCAAAGTTGTTCACCAGGTTGAGTAAGCATGATCTGCACTTACCAAATCCAAATTGAGATATTTGAGGTTCTCTATGTCCTTACTGATTAGATCCATGATAAGTCTTTTCATGACTTTGTATATGAGGCTGGTCAGACTTAAGTGTCTGTAATTGCCTGGGTCAGTGGAAGGTCCTCCTTTATGCAGGGGAATGATTGTAGCTGTTCTCATTGACTTGGTACAAAACCTGTATGGAGGCGGAGGTGAAACAGTGCTGTAAGGGGGGTTGCTAAATTGTGATTCATACTATTTATGATGCATCCAAGGATATTGCCAGGACCCATTGATGCAGTATTTTTAGTTTTTGATAGCACTTGGTCTTGTGTTATAGCTGGAGGCAAGACAATGCAAACTTTATTTTCAACCAGCTATACACAACAGTGCAAGTTGAATGAAATTATGTTGATATGGTCTCCATGCAAGACAAAACAGTGAACACATTGTAAGACAGTAAGACAATGCACATGCAGTAATAATTAAAATTATAACACAATAAATTACCACAATTGGACAGGAAGACATTAGGCAATATTATACTAGTAGGCGTTGCAAGACTATGACTTTACATTATGACTGCTTAGATATTGCACTTCGTCAGTTGTAGTGTGATATATTCTGATGTTCTTTTTGCACATATATGGAGTGGTGACTCACTCTGGACTATTGTATATTTTGCTTTTCGTTAAAATGACCTTCCTTTGATTTTTAAAGCTAGTTGACATTATAGTTCCACCATGTGGGTTTGTTTGTGAGGTTTGCCCTGCTATTAATTAGCTAACTAGTGAATGAGAATCTGCCCTGCCTGAAGGCCAAGATCTAAACCTTCTGCTAAGATAATTGGTCTCTACCTGAACTAAAGAATAGAGCCAATCCTCTCCCTAAGCCTCTATCTCACAAGGAACCAAGAAAGTATGTGTCATAACTACTGTAGTTAATACTATACTTGAATTATATAATGCCATGTAACTGAGCACTGCTCCCTAGCCAGGTCAATCAGCAAACTCACTCTAATCCTTTCTCCTAAACCGTATCATATTACCCACAAGTAATCTAAGTTGCTGAGTCCTGTTCCCCTCCTCTACTCCTAGACCTGAAATCACTCTAGGAAAGCTTATTGTATCTTTTATCCTCTTCCACTAGATAGTATCCTTTTCCTAGTATTTGCCCTATAAATCTATCTCACTGTTCTGACATATACATTTTATACATATTGCTTGTACTTTTCTTTGTTATCCCAGTCCTGCTCACTCCTCTATTCTTACATCTACTCACTCTCCTCCATTCACATCTTCACCTTACCTCAGCAGTCAGCACTTCACTGATTGTTCCTGGGGTCCTCCACTGGCTCTATCCCGCTCTGTTCACCCTGCGGGCTCACTCCGCTCCCCTACCCTGCCCCCAGTGCTCCTACATTTATTCACACAAACCACACCCCCTTCAATAACCACAATCAAACATCCCACCCCTTAAAGGGCCAGAACCTCCACACCCTTGACTCACCTATTAATCCAACTTACTTATCATTACTCTATATACAACCCTGCTACTATGTCATTGTTATCTACCTCTCCACAATGGAAACTCCTACTTCTATCCCCCTTCATACCTCCTCTTATTATACTTTATCTACTTACATTTTATGAACATCTCCACCACATAAACCTTTATTACCCAACAAAGCAAACTTCCTCAACACCATTAGCTTACACTCAAACTCATTTAAACACACCCAGTACAATAGCCTACCTATTAGCAAAATATCACAGACTAACTCACATCAGATACTATAGGTCAATAGCTAAAAAATCTCTTTTCCTAACATGTAAACATCTGCAACTTACAATCAACTCCAATCAATAATAGATGGAGATATCCATCCCAATCCAGGCCCAAATTCGACACAGTCTAGAGAGACCCATAACACAACCCCCACTACCACGCAATCCCTTACCAGACCTCCCAACTCACTATTGACAGCCCATCTTAACATAAGGAGCATAAATAATAAGGTTGCCCAAATACATGCTCTCATGGATGTACATTCATTTGATATCCTGTGTCTTACTGAAACTTGGCTCAAACCATCTATACAAGACAACAAATTTATTCCACCAGGATATAGCATCTTAAGACAAGACCGAATAGCTAAAACGGGAGGTGGAGTAGCTATACTATATAAATCCAGATTACAAGTGACCTCTATTGACTCTAAACCCCCTCTAACTAGTAATGAAGAAATACTTATCTCCAAAATTCAACTCAATAACTGTAAATCCATATACATTATTGCTATCTACCTTCCCCAAGGGAATAACTCTAATATCCTAGAAAATATCCTAAATTGGCTATCAACCAATTATCACCAAGAAACAATAGTACTCGGTGACTTTAATATTAACTGGAAAAGCTGTACTTCTAAACAGCCCTCTACCCATCTTAACCTACATGGATTTACTCAAACTATAAGCTCCCGCACAAGGTCCAATAAACACAATAACAATGAAAGCACCCTAGATTGGATTCTGATAAATAGACATCACCAAAGTTACAAAGTTGGGACTCTCCCTGAGGATATAAGCGACCATGCACTCACCTTCATAATCAGACTTAAGAGTGATATCCCAAATCCAATTACCTATAGAACAAAATTTTAACCCTGATATTTTCCAAAATGAACTTAAAGCTTGCAACTGGTCACCCCTCAAAAACTTAATTCTAGAGGAAGCAGTAATCTACTTTAATACTAAATTCCTAAGTATTCTTGACCTCCATACTCCAAAAAGGACCATTAAAACTAGGAACAAACCTGCCCCCTGGCTCTCAAAAGAGACTAAACAAAAAATGCTCCTCAGAAATAAAGTCTGGACCAAATGGCATACTACTAAAACCCCAGAAGATCACAAAGTTCAGACGGCTAAGAAATGACACATAAAAAGCAATACTGTCAGACAAAAGAAACTACTACATTCAACTCCAACATACCCAGCAAAGCAAATCACAAAAATTTTGGGCAGGGATAAATACACTCTTACACCCAGGCCATACTGTCACTCCCTCCCCTGTAGGTACTGAACAGGACAATCCAAAGCAAATCGCAAGTACCTTTAATACATTCTTCACTGAGACCATTCAGTCTCTTGCCAATCAACTATCTCCTGACAGCTCATCTCTGTCACCCTCTAATACTACCTTACCTCCCCCATTTCATCTCAAACCTGTCCCTACATCCCTTATCCGTACCCTTTTGCAAAAACTCAAACCTACCACCACTGCTGCAGATCTCCTTCCTGCAGAATATCTACAAAAAGCAGCAAATGCCATAGCCTACCCAATCTCCATTCTGATTAACAGAACAATCTCTGAGGGTACTATTCCTTCCATTTGGAAATTGCACACATTATCCCCCTTCATAAGGGTGGAAACTCTAGGGAACTATCCAACTACAGACCTATTGCTATACTATCTCCACTGGCAAAAATCATGGAGAAATGCATTCATAAGCAACTGTTAAAACACCTAATAGAGAACAACTTATTAGCTAACTGCCAACACTGCTTCAGGCCATTTCACAGTACTACTACTGCCCTTTTATCCTTCTCCGACTGCATAAACAAAAATCGCAACAACAACACCCTATCCGCAGCCCTCTTTATTGATCTATCTAAAGCCTTCGATATGGTTAACCACCAACTTCTCATAAACATACTGAAAAACCTATCTCTTGATGCACTCACTATACAATGGTTTCAATCCTACTTAAGCAATAGGCAACAAGCAGTTATGTGGGAGAACAACTTATCTCCCCATTGCACTAGGTGTCCCCCAAGGGTCTATACTTGGACCCCTTCTATTCTCTATTTTCATCAAAGACCTGCATACTGTTATTCCTCAAGCTTCCATAATACAATATGCCGATGACTCCACATTAATATGCTCAGCCCCAACTCCAACAGTCCTTCAATCTCTCACTCAAAAAGTGTTCAACATAGTTGAGGAATGGCTACAACATCAGTGCCTCATCCTGAACCCCAAAAAAAAAACAAACTCCTACTTTTTACTCCCACCCACAGGGCCACACCTCTACACTTTACTGTCACATTGAACAATGGAACCATCATATCTCCAGACTCTACCACAAAACTCCTAGGGGTTCTAATTGACAATAACCTTAACTTTGATAGTCACATTAACAATACCATAAAAACAGTCAACAAAAAACGAGGCTCCCTCTATAGAATCAAATCCTTTCTTACCCCACTAGCAAGATCTACTGTTGTCCAGACCCACTTAATCTCTACCCTCCTCTATGCCTCCCCTATATATACTAACCTCTCAAAGAACAACATGAACAAACTGACCGTCTCCTACAACAATATTGCTAGATTTGCGACAGGCTCTACATTCAGAACCCATCACTGTATTAATTATGAAAAACTAGGTTGGCTAGAGTTACCAGATCTACTTCTACTTAAACAATTAACATTTGTCTATAAAATCCTGTATCAGCCTTACAACACACCAATTCTTACCAACCTTATCACCCCCCTACAGCAACCTTAGGACCCTACGCTCATCTAATAAACTTCTAGTACAAATAGGCAAAACCTACAATAAGGCAGGGGACTCTCTGTTCACTAATACCGTGGGTAAAACCTGGAACTCTCTCCCCAGTGACCTGACCTCCCTATCTTCACTAACACAATTTAAAATCAGGCTTAAAACTTACCTCAAATCACATTGGTTGTGCACCTGTCTGAACCCAGACTAACCTCTCATGTCTTTTTTTTTTCACTAAGTTATCTGTCTTAATTACTGTATATACTAACTGCCTAATGAAAACCAGAATTATTCACAGGCCTTTTAATTGATTAGACTCTCTTTCTATATCCAAATATGGATTTCAGCCTGCCTACTATGTTAACGAAAGACACTTAACATAAGATTCTACAATCAAATGTGTTTAGAATATAAGGAAATATGTTCAGTTAATCTACTTACATCTATATGATTTTTCATGTATCAAATACCTTAATTTTGTACTGTACTTTCACCTGTTAAACTTTTAATTTTTTTTGTTGTTTTTGTTTTGTTTTATGTATAATATTGTACTGTACTTTCGAGGAGCTTTTCTCCCCGGGCCTCTGCTGAAAATGGATATGTATCCAGCTGGACTAGCCCGGTCAACAAATGTAAAATAAAATGTAAAATAAATAAATAAATAAAATTATTCCTAAAGGGTACAGCTGCATCTGTACAACTGTTTACATGCTGGTATAGTGTGGTGATGTATATTTACACATATTTAGTGGAGTTAACTGAATTTGTTGGTGATTTGAAGCTTGCCAATGTATCACCTAGGAGCAGGTCTTAGAAAGGTTTCTGCAGGTACCTTGGGTGGAGGGGGTCTCTTGTTTCAATTTTATTTTGTAGCAGACAACTTTATGGTCAGACCTAATGACTGATGAAGATATGCAAGGTATAGGGCAAGATACCCTCATGTTAATAAGGACAAGATGTTATTCCTGCCAGCTTCCAAAGCTTCAGGGCATCTTCTATGTACCCTAATAACTGTCAAGCAGCTCAAGCTGAGCTGACTAAAAGACAAGTTCAGGTGTGAAGCCCACTAGAGCTTTACTGCCACCAATGAGTACTCTCCTCTGAGGCTTTCAAGGATCGACAGTCGTCTTGTGCCATTCTCTGCTAGGTAGGCAAGTACACTTTGAGAGGAAAAAACTTCCATTTTTGTGTGTTGCTGCTTCATTAATTTCCTTTTCAGGAAAATTATTTTAAAGCTAGAAGTGTTGTGTTTTCATGGTCTGTCATGAGACTGTAACATACTTTTAAACTGAGTGTTAATTTTTCTTGTCAGTTTAAAAGTGGCGTAAACTGAAACCATTTTTTTCTGTGGAGAAATTATGTTTATTTTACTTTTGTGGGGCCGTCATATAGTGTTTTAAAGTGCTTTTTACTGCATTTTTCTGTAAAAAAGTAACTTTTGTAGACTGGTAGTGTGGTATTCGCTGCTGGTCTTGTCTGAGAAAGGGGTGCCATTTCTGACTTGACCATGTAACAGATTATCAGTCCCACAGTTGGTCCTTCTTTCAGCCAGAAAAAATAAATAAATAAGCAAACAGCCTTTGCCACCAAAACAAGCTAGCAATTTGCCTCAGCTGCAGGTGAGCAACTCTGCTGTGGCCATTTGTTGTATGTCAGACAACTCATCTTTTGCCAGGATCCCTCTGCTTTAGCACCTTCAGCCACTATGGACACATCTCTGTGGCTGTTGGGATCCCCTCGATAGGTAAGGGGGATCTGCTCTTGTCTGTCCTGGGAGAGGGAATAAGAAAGGTTTCCTTGTTTCATAATGGTGTGCATATACATGAGGAAACTGCTGCCTCCATTAGTAATACAGT
Organism: Protopterus annectens; assembly: GCF_019279795.1. Taxonomy (NCBI): domain Eukaryota; kingdom Metazoa; phylum Chordata; order Ceratodontiformes; family Protopteridae; genus Protopterus; species Protopterus annectens. Next base: position 373,524,410 of record NC_056743.1, read on the forward strand.
TGGCCCCATTTTACTTGTCAAAAACAAAAAGAAAACCAAGCATATAGCTATTCCTTCACAAATTTGTGTGGATAAGAGTAGTTTACCTCGTCTGGCTCAGGGTTTAATTCATATTATTGATCTTTCTTGTAAAGTAGTTTCTGATAAAAGAAAGAGGGATTCCATTTTTCTTGAACAAATTCAAAATTCTGAATCTAAACAAGAAGATTCAGGGATTGATACAGTTTTTTGGTACTTTTCCATTATCAGGGCAATGGGTCTAATGAGCAGGTGGAATGTTAGCATGCTGTCGTGTCTAAAATTCTTTATCAAAGAAGACAAAGCCCTAATCAATAGGGGTTCACATTTTAAATGTTACCCTTGTACCCTTAGGAAGTTGCTTGCATAACACAATTTGTGTTAGCATACATTTTCTGAAGGAATGAAGGATATAAAGTCTGAAACAAATGTATGTCATTATTTAGTGACATCAGTCCTCTGTGATTTGTCAGAAAAATACATCCTTTATGAGGAATAGATGAAAAACATGAGGTAAACGTTTGGACATTCTGAGAAAATCTTGACAGTTGGGATGTATGGCTGTTGCACTACAGTCACGAACATTATGAAGAATTAAATCAGGAAAGCTGTGCATATCGGTATCAGTTAGGCTATGTGACAAGTATGCGTGATCTGGAGAGTATGCTGGTTGTTTAAGTTGTTAGTGCAACGTACAAGATATTTCCTCAGTGTTAACGGGTACTGATTGCTCGCGCGAGAATATGTAGCTCAAGTTATAATGTGTCAGGCGCTGCCTATGAAATGATTTTAGTCCTAGGTCTGGGGAAAAGCTTGGTCTGTCTGGTACAAGGCTAGATTTTAGTGTCCCACAGTAAGATGGTTTCTGATTCTCAATAGCTTCAGACTTCTTTTTGAAGAGTTAGTTAATCTTACTAGGCCTTGTAGTTTTCTTTATGTAGGCTATGTGCTCCCTTCCGCCAACACAAATCTACTTTTGTGGATTGTTAAAGTTTCGGCATCTAATGCATGCATGGAGTGAGACTTTGCCACATCAGGCCTGTTGGCGCCCACTGTGTTATGTTATGTATTTCCATTTGCCACATCAGGCCTGTTGGCGCCCACTGTGTTATGTTATGTATTTCCCGTGTCATTATGCCGCTGAGGTGAGGCTGTAGCAGGAAAAAGGGTTTAGGAAGTAAGACTAGTAGCCGAGAAACCTTTACACGTTAACTGCTCTACCTTGTCTTGTAGTTTTTGCTTTCTTTGTAATAACAGTCTGCAAGGAAAGTATAGCTTTTGGTATTTACATCAGCGGCAACAATGTGGTCATTGCGACAGGGTGGTAACATTCCAACTGCTCATTAGACCTGCTGTCCCGATAACGGAAAAGTACAGTTTTTTTTTTTTTTTTGGTCAGATTTCTGATTCAGACTCAGGAGAGCTCAGTTTCTGATTCTCCTTGTGAGGCTTTCTCTTTCTCTTGACTATTGCTAGAATATGCCAGTATTTTTAGTGGAAGAATAAGGAGGTTTCTCTGTCCCTCAAAAATACTATGATTTATTACAGAAGTATTTTTCAGGTCCTACACATGTTTCTCCTGTTCGGTCTGCTTTACATGATGTGTGTATTACTGCCTGCAATTTTCCTGACAGCCAGTTGTTCCTTAAAAGGCAGATAGAATTATTTTAAATGGTTATACACTACCCCCAAATCTGACTCAGCAGTCACAGCTTTAGTTGATCCCACTGATGCATGTAGTCAGTTCAATCCTACTCTTTTTCATAAGGATAGGAAAATTATTGATAGGTGTGAAGAAAATAGACACTGTCATCTGTGCTACCATGCCTGTCTGAAGTTTTTTATATAATTTCAGATTGTCCTGTGTATTACATGCCAGCATTACTAGCTATGATACTGTAAATTAGTTATTACATGTTGATTTATGATCTGTTTGAAAAGAATGTTTTAGAGACTTGAACAGTGAAGGGTCATTTTAGATTTCTAAATGTGCATACTTGTGAGGAGAGATTCTAAAGGCAAGCTGTCTCTGATTCAGATGATCAACAGATGATGTTATCAGAATGTTGACAGTTGCTATGTGTTGCTGTCAGAACCTGAAAGACAGGAAGGAACTTTTAGAAAACAGCTGTTGGTTGAATTTAAAAATGTGAAATGAAGATTGGAACTGGAACAGTTGACAGTTGAGCTAGTCTATAGGAGAGCCTTCTGAAGTTGTCAGTTACAATTGTCAGTTGATCACTACTGTGCAGTGGATACCCAAAAAGGACTCACCAAGAACTGTAAGCCTGCCTTTGCTCTGTTGCTGTAATTTAGTTTAGATCAGGGACAGTGTTCTTTAGTTATATAGGAACATTATAACTTATCAGTTAGATCAGTTAAGAGCTTTTCTGAATATCGGATTTATATCCTACATTATTGATTTCATTTTCCTGGTGATTGAGTTCTGTTTGTTTATTGGGAATTATTGTTTATATTTTTAATCATTTTGCTCAATATTAAATATATTTTTAGTAACGTACATTGTGGCTGGACGATCAGTGTTTTTATTCAGTGATTTGAGAGTGCTTATACTTGCCTTGATAACTTCCGGGGCCACTCCGAAAGCCTGGCTTCTTAGGTCATTTGCTACTATTTGTTTTAATATTTAATTTTCATAATTGGATACTCATTTAGACGGGCATAAAGATTCACTGATTGGTGGCATCATTACCGTATTGTTTTGGGGAAGGGAAACAGCTGGAAATCTATGTCAGGCTTTCCCAAGTGTTTGTATGTGTGAGATTTCATTTACATGAAAGTTTATCAGAGGTCTTAAACTGGGACACATTGCTCTGAAGTGTGTAATAAGTTACATTAGGGGTGGACAGAAGTATACAGTCCATTCCTGGGCTATAGAACATGTTCCTGTTGTGCTCTTAGGGGAAAATCATGAAATATTACTCCTGTTTAAGTAATAGTCTCACAGCAGAGTCAGTATTGAGGATTGAAGCTCGTTACTACCCAGGATAGTAAGGGCGTCACATTATTTGGTGGCAGTCCATTGGAATATTAACCAGATGTGACAACAGGTATGGGAATAAGTGCATACTTCTGCAACTTTGATATTTCAGAATTTTGAATTGTCAGGCTCATATGTTAAAGTTTGATCTGACTAATTGTGAAAGCATGAGTAATGTTTTATCCACAGTTTTTTCTTCTGAATAGTTTATCCTATTTCACAGGTCACAACTCATTATTTACAGTGTGTGTGAGACTTTAATACTTCTTCCAGGGCTGTGGCCTTTGCTACTGTTTTGAGGAGGTCTGCATGGCTGCATTCTCAGAAATTCCCAGATGATGTTAAAAATGAGATTTTAAAATCATCTTTGGATAGAAGTTTAGTGTTTGGCCTTTTGCTGCAGAGGTGATCAAAAAGTGTGAGCAAAGAGGCAAGCTGATCCAGAATATCTCTAAGATTTTTCAGCCATCCTCTTTCAAATTTTCCAAGGGATTTTCTATCTCCTCATCTAATTTTGTCAAAAAGCAGAATAAACTGTTTCAACAAAAATATACATAGATGTTTAAGAAGAAATGGCAAGGATGTTCCAAAAAGAAGATTAGAACCTCCACAAACCAAGGACAGTCCAACAAGTCTGAATGACTATTAAAGAGACCTTGAGACCCCATCTCACCCTGTCCCCTTTTTTTTCTTCCAGAATTTGGCAACAGATAGCTTCAGACAAATGAGTTTTGAAAATCACTCATTAAGGTCACAGATAGCAGTGGAAGGAAATTCCTCCTTTCCAGGGGGGGGGGGGGTGTCATTCCTCACCCTTCAGATCAGACTCTTAATTGTTTCTACTGGTTCTTCATCACATGTTGTTTCAAGGAGTGATAGATCTAGTTCCTCCTTCTCAGGTGGGGAAGGGATTTTATTCAATGATGTTCCTAGTGCCAAAGAAAGAAATGCTTGCAGACCTGTTTTGGGTCTTTCTTTCCTAACTGATAGCGCCCAGATTCAAAATGATGTCACTTCACAACTTTTTACCTCGTCTTCCTCTTTCAAGATTCCTGGTAACACTAGACTTAGAAGATGCTTAACATCGCATACCTATTTATCCAGGCTTCAGATGATTCTTAAGGTTGTGTGTGTTTGGAACACATTATCAGTTCTCTGCCTTACCCTTTGGACTATCATCTGCACCAAGAGTGTTCATAAATTGTCTAGCTCCAGTTATAGCCAATTGCAGGCTACAATATATCCAAATTTTTCATATTTAGACAACTTGCTTATCTTTGCAGAGTCTTTTTCAAAGTCTTAGGAAAGTCTCTTTTGGGTCAGAGATCTCTTATATAAGTTGGGATTCCAAGAGAACATTTAAAAGTGTTTCTTGACTCCTTTACATAAGATTGTGCTCCTTGGATGTCAGCTTGTCACTTCAGTTCAAAGAGCTTTTCTTCCACAAGAAGAAAATACACCTATATCTAAATCTATTTATAAGGTTTTCCACTCAGACTTTGGTTATTGTGATGGAATACCTCAGGATTTTGGGTCTTATGACATCAATGATACTCCTGGCAAGACTCCACATGAGAAATATACAGTGTTATCTTAAATCTATTTGGTTCCAGCATTGACAAGCTTTATTTTTTTCAAATCCCATTGCTGAGGTTTAAAAGAAGAGAAATTATTTGGTGGAGACAACAGATATCCTTAAATTCAGGTTTAAACTTCTCATTCCCTGCTCCAAACTACAGTCTCCACAGATACTTTATACTTTGCTAGAGGATCGATTTTAGGATGGATAAAAGTGCAGGGGGTGTGAGACACCAATAACAGATACAACCACATAAATATCAAGGAGGTGCATGCTCCGATCTAGGCACTCAACTCTCTGAACTATATTTTGTCCCCAGAACCTATTCAAGTAGTCACAGACAATAATACCACAGTCATGTCGTACATTAACAAGCAAGGTAGAACCAAGCTAGGTTAGCTTGGAATATAGCTTCACAGCACAGTTGCACTCTACAGGCATCCTACATTCTATCAGAGCAAAACTGTGTGGCAGGCAAGTTGAGCAGAATCGGGCAGACCCTCACAAATGGAACCTGGATCAGGTGGTCTTCCAGGATTTGATCCATTTGTCGGGGGTAGTTCCTTGAGTAAACCTCTTTGCCTCCTCTCTGTACAATCAACTGGCAAGATTCTGTTCCAGGACTCCATTCAAAAAGGCTTGTTAGACAGATGCCTTTTCTTTTCTTTTCCTTGGACAGTAATTTTCCTATATCTCTTTCCACCCTTGCCACTAATATTCAGGGTAGGTCTGAAGATTCAGACATAAACCCCCAAAATCATTGGGATGACTGTCATGTCCAAGGAAACCATCATTCTCCCTTCTGCTGGAAGTGACCAGGGACAGTTACTACAAGCTTCCTCACAGACTGGATCTGCTGACACAAGAACAGAGGTGTTTAATACACCCTGACATCAATCAACTTCACTTTACCGCCTGGATAAGAGGGTCTTAATTCCCTTTAGACACCTGCTTACTGAGGACATGCAGTAGGTACTAATGGAGGCAAGAAAGCTTGCTACTAGAATATCAAATATTAACAAATGGAAAAGGTTTCCTAACTGGTGCCAAGAACATAACCAGCAGCCATTCAGGGCTAGCTGTTCTCTGGTTTTCCTACGGCTGTTCTTATTCCTGCCAAGGTTCATTTATTGTCCAGTTCAGCATGTTTGCCTAAGGATCCTCCTTTTTTAATGCAGTCTCATGTCAGAATCTTTTGAAAGGGGTCTTGCATAAAAGACATCCAAGAAAAGTGGTGGTCCCTCCTACAGATCTTGATTGAGGGTTACTTTGAGATCTAATCTTCCTTTTATGCCTAAAGTGGTATCCAACTTTTCTTTAAGCCAACTATCCATCTCCTTCTTTTCTTTTCTGAGCCTAAAAATGAAGGAGAAAGGATACTCCATACCCTGGATGCAAGGGAGCCCGCAGGATTTTTTGCAGAGGGGTGCAGACCCAGAGCCCTGCCCACACAGCTCCCTCCACCCACACAGTCCCACCCACACAGCTCCTTCCTCCCTCCGCCCACACAGTCCCGCCCACACAGCTCCCTCCACCCACACAGCCATTCCAGTGTCCCATTACTTGGCTATTTCTCTCCATTTGCCATAGACACTGTTCAAATCTCTCAGCGTGCATACTGTTTTATGCTTTACTTCTACAATGATTACAGATATTTGGATTTAATTTGCAACTTTTATTTCAAATATTATAGCACAAACACTGATAGACATTTACTAAACCTAAACAAAGCAATAGTCTTACAATGAAAACAGACTTAGCATTAAAACTTCTCTTCCTTTGAAACCCACATTCACTGAAACAGCATTGAAACCCACATTCAACGAAAATGCATCTGCCCAGTGGCAGGGTAAGTTTACCTTTGGGCTGTTTTCAAATCATATGCTCCTTGCACACATTTTTAGAACCATGCAAAAGTTCTTTGATTCACCTTCCTGATTGTATTAATTATACTAAATAATAATTGAATTATGTCCCTTGTATAATACAGCGCCACTTGTTAGAGTGTGTTTTAAATTTATAGTTTTGAACAGTTTTCCTTTAAGCAATGAAACAAATCATATGAACCAATAATGACGACCTGCCCAATTCAGAACATTTCAACCATGAAGGAACACTCAAACTTCTGTCATGCAATCCAGCAATATCAATCAATATGCAGAATCTCTGCAGAAGTAAAAGTCATTTGAATAATTCAACATTAGTGAGATCTGAAACCAATGAAGAGATTGTTGCTAGAAAACAACTTTGTATTTCAGTGTTTCATTTACAAATTCAGTGCCTGTTGCCCTTGAAGAATAAATTGCCTATGTTGCATTAAAGTAAAATGGTAAGCTGATATATTGCAATAGGGAATGGGTGACAAGTTGAAAAACAGGTTCATAGTTACAAGGCATCTCATCCAAAGGAGGACATACTCAGGACTGCAGTACCCCACCCCCTTAAAATACAAATCTACATGCCGTGGGAGTAGAACCTACAGTTCTCTGCATCAAGATGCAAGTTTTCTACCTGCTGTGCTACTAACACTGCTTTAAAACTCTATACCACAACAGTGTTATTTGTTAAACAAAACAGTTGTACATTTTAAGCAAACTTAGCATGAGCAGCAGTAAACTTCTCTTCCCTTGAAGTTCACATTTCCTTGAAAACGCACTTGAAAATAAATACCACCTGCTAACTCTGCATTTCACTCTCTCACACACACACACATCTCATCCTCCTAGTGCAAGAAATCTGGACAAAGCCTAAAATAAATAGAGACAGATTATAAATATTGTTCTCATGAACTTAGAAAATTGCTAGAATAACAGGATTTGTGATAGTATGCATTTTTCTAAAGGATATAATGTCTAAAACTCAAATGTCTGTCATTATTTAGCAACTTCAATCCTTTTTAGGAGGAATATGGGGCAAATATCTGGACATTCTGCACAAACCTTGACAGCTGAAGGGTATGCTACCTCTCTCTTACACACACACACACACACACACACACACACACACACACACACACACCCTCTCAATGTCTTAGCACAAGAAATCTGAACAAAGTCTGTTATAATGTTGGGGACAAAGACCTAAAACTGGGGACACATTTAGAAAGTTGCTACAGCCATAGGATTTGTATTACAATACATTTTCTGAAGGATATTGATTTGTATTACAATACATTTTCTGAAGGATATTATGTCTGAAACTAAGTGATTTTTCAAAAAGAAAAAGAAAATCATTTTTTATGAAGAACAGACCAAAAACATAAGGCAAAAAGCAGGACATTCTGTGAAAATCTGTACAGTTGAGAGGTATGCATACATCCCCTACCTCCTTAGAAAGTGGCTAGAACAACACGTTTTGCATTAGTATGCATTTTCTGAAAGATATGAAGTCTAAAGCTCAAATGTCTGCCATTATTTTCTGACTTCAGTCCTCAATGATTTGCCAGAAAAACACAATTTTGTGAGAAACAAAACAAAACTATGAGGCAAAAATCTGGATAATTGTGAATCAGGTGAGCTCTACTGGCAGCTGACATGTGCATTCATGTTATGTCGGGGTCTACTGTACCCTATTATAACATGTTTATAGCATGAATGCACTCCTACACTCATTTATAGCATGAATGCACTCCTACACTCATTTATAGCATGAGTGCACTCCTACACTCATTTGTAGCATGAGTGCACTCCTACACTCATGTTCTGATGGCTCCTGTTCAGGTGCATGAGTCAGCAGAAGCACAAGCAGAAACCTGAGCCATTTGCTGCATTGCATACACTCCACACAGTCTACCCCCACAAGGTGTTGTGCTATCAGCAGACACACTGACATTGCAAATCATGGAGCAGATTTAGTTAATCTGGCAGGAGAGAATCAGAGCACAAGCTTTGACCAAGCTGACAGATGTTGATGCAATGAGGGAAGACAATTGTAGGTGCAGAGTAGCTGTACCGTTCTTGGGCCCAAACTGCATTTTTTGTCAGTATGTGTAAACAATTTAGTTAAAGCAGAAGTAGATTACAGGGTAAATGGATCCTTTGTAAATGAAGCTTTGGAGTCAAGTGATGTTCTTACACACATCAGGTAACACCACTATCAGGACGCGCACACATTACTCAAGAAGTGTCGGCCTATAATGACTTTAATAATTATGGAGTGCGTATTTTTCTGGTTGCATTTACTAATTTTGTCACGTTAATATTAATTAAGCAGACAAGCAGTTTTGATGACTCATTTTCTGCATTATTTTTCCCCATGCCTTTAATACCACTCACATTCTTTAGCCCAAGAATAGGACAAAGGCCCAATATACAGGACAATTTTTAATTACTACTTTTAATTCACTTAGAAAGTTAACAGAACAACAGGTTTTACATCAACCTGCACTTTGAAGATTATGTATGGAAATGTATTGTCTGGCTTCATTGGCGGCAGTCTTCAGTGATTTACCAAAAATATTTTTTTTTTTTTTTTTTACGAGGAGCATGACAAAAATATAGAACTGTTGAAAGCGATGCACCAGATAAACTGCCCAAAGCTAAATTATCAGGCTGTATTTCATAAGAGGTGGTGGAGAGATGCTGTCCCAGACTCTGAAAGTGTTAACGATTAATTTACATAAGAAAAAAATTTTCATTTTTATCAGTCACTGTTAACAGCCATTAGCGATGTCACAGGTTACAAATGAGAATGATAACCTTTCTAGTGCCCATTCAGTATCACTCCAGCGTTGCTTTGGGACTGGGAGGGATTCAGGCAGCTAGAGGACCGCACTTTTCAGGTTTAGTGCTGCAAGATGATGCACTTTAAATGATGCTAAGAGGGGCAGGCATCTCTCCCAATTAGCTCTCCTTACTAGTAAAAAGAGCTTGTCAGAAAATAAATATGTTCTAGTGTCAGCAATTCTCTTCACGACACCAGCTCTGTCCTATTGTCCCATCACCTTCCCTGTGTATAAGGTAAAGGACAATCCGCTTAAAGCACAGGTTTTAGGAGCATGACATTTCCCATCAGACATGCTGCAAAGGCAGACAAAGCAGAGGGAAAGCTGCAAGCTGTGGAAAACCCAACTGCAACAAATCATAACACTTTTGCTGTTAAGTAGGAATTTCATTATGCTCCCACTGAAATACCTCATTCATTTTAGCTAAAATGTCATAAAAATAGGTCTTCTGGAGGGAAATCTGAAGAAACTCTTTTCTCCAGAAGCTGAAGATTCTGATTTTGAGGAATCACTGAAGTAAAACACCCCCTCCATTCCCTGTTCTTCTCACTGAGAGTCAATGTCAGAATGAGAAGGAAATATTTTTCTTTTTGGAGTGAGTAAAGAAACAGGTTTTGGAATATTAAAAACAGAAATTAATTCATTAGCAAATCACAGCAAGTCCTCCTTGTCCATGGTAATAGAACAGGAGAAGTAACATTTGGTTTCCCTTCATGACTTGGGCCGTTTTATTCTTGGATACCACTCTACCAGTGAGCCTTTTCGGTTTTAAGTCTTTGGTGGGCTTCACGTAGTCACTGGTGTGCTTATTGGTTTCCCTTCACGGGAAACTCTCTGGAAAAAGACTGTCTCATGGCAGGGGCACTATCCCAGGTATCAGGCATCCTCACCAGATGTGCAGTAAACCTTCACCCACTCCTTCCTCAGAGACTGAAAAGAGTGGTTCTCCCTTGCCTGGAAACAACAACCATAAAACCAAAGAAGACATGTCTCACTCCAGGTCCTTAGAGGCTTCACAAGGAGCTACACCAAAGCAACCAAGAGACACTGATGAGTGTTCTGAGGTACCAAGTCGGGCCACAGCAGGGTCATCCATCAGCTGTAGTAAAGGAGTCAGCCTGACACCCAAAAATGCCATAGCAATTTTCTTCCTGTGGACCTGGGAAGGAAGAGCTAAGGGGACTTATAGCTGCTCCATGGTCTACACAAAAAGGAAGCTGACAGACAGGTAGCAGAGCCTGAGAGACAGTCAGAAACGCTCTTGACAGGAAAAGTACTGATACTGAGGTAAAAAGTTCAGTAAGAATCCCTAAAAAAAGAAAAAAGTAAAAATTAAGTTTTCTAATTCAAGCATTTATAAAGTTAAACTCTCCTACAAGACATGCTAGTCCATGAAATACATTTTTCTACCATAAGTATATTAAATTTGCTTAAAGCAACACAGATGTTTTCTTCAGAAAGATTAATATATGTGGAAGGTTATCCAGACCAGGGTACCTTTCTACTCAGCCTTGATGGATCACTAGTTGGCAATCAGTTCCACAAATTTTCGGAGGGAGCACACCTCAGCTGCAGGAAATCTCTGAAACTTTTGGCACCTTAACTGTCTTTTTATTTGGCACTGATCAAGATCCTGGCAGTTAGGGCATGTGGAGGTGCCCTGGAGCTTTGAAAGCCTTGCCACTGTTAATATCCAGATTCTAGAAAGGTTCATGCTGACGACTTTCAGAGAAAACAATTTACTGAAGGTATGAAATAGTAATCATTACATGTTGTCATGATTCATTTTGTCAAAACCTAAAGTGCCATGTATTATTAAGTGCTGACTTGCAGTTCTGATGCTGTATTAATTCAGTTATGGAATTGTTGGCAATTCAACCGAATACTGTCTCTGAGGTGGGATCAATAAGATTTAAGAGAAAAGGTGAGATTTTTTGTTGTAATACTTTTCTCTCTAGTTTGTAAGACCTCAACATTAGCATGTTTAAACACCAGGAATGTTTGGGTGCCTCATGAGTGCAGGGAGAAATGGTGTATATTAATTTTTTGTAATGTTTCTGTAGGCAGCATTCTAAAGCAGCAACTTTTAGCCCATATCTATATGCTAAATCAGTCTGATATTGACTGACTGATTATGCTGTAGCGGGCGGCACAGTTGCACAGCAGTTAACATTACTGCCTGACAGTACCTGGTTCTCCAGTTTAGCTCTTAAACTGCTTGCCTTCTGTGTGGAATCTGCACATCCTACCAGCTCCCATTCATTTTTTTTCATTGGTACTTGCATTTTTTTCTTCCACATCACAAATACATATCATATGTGAACTGGCAATCCTCTAAACTGTCCCTAGATATGCATGCCATATGAAATTGCATGTGTCTGTGCATCATGCAATATGTTGATGCACTGTTCAGGATAAGTTTCTAAGCCTTTCTGTCACCAAATGGTAATAAAGACTCCATCTTACCCCCCCCCCCCCGTGAACATGAATTAAGCAATAATCTGAAAATTAATGAATTAAAATGAATTTATTAATTAAAATTCTAGTGGAATAAAAGGAACTAGAATCTACTGGTTCTCTTAGGCAATGAATATCTCCCCGTTATAAGATCACATTATTTAAAATTGAGGCTTTGTAAAGATTTAACTAATTTGAGCTACATTCTTTTGTAAACATTAACTGGTTACTGTGAAGATGCTCTGCTTAGGAGTTAAACTGTCTCAAATCACCTTGCTGGATCTGATACCTGTCTTGAGATCTTCAGTGACACGGTTTGCCTTCAGAAGTATGATAAGCAGCCTTGACCAGACTGTCTTTAACCAGTCAGTTAATCATCCCATGGAGGTTACCCACTTAGCATGCCATGCTGTAGTTGTATAGCTGTTAGATTAAGTAAGCCATTCATTCACATAGCACCTGTTACATAGGATAGTAAGTGAATCCTCCTTTGATTACACTAGAACAGAGATTAAGCAAAACAGAAGGCAACTAAGCAAGTGCTTTTAACAAGAGGATGCAACTTATCACAGAGGTGGCAAATGCACACCTCCCTCCAATAAAAGGGTATCGGTTTGTCACTTAATAGTAGAAAAAAATGCATATTAAAATGATTCATGGGAACAAGCCAGCTTGCATCAGTACCGCATGTTAATTAAACCATCTCAATTACCCGTGAAGCCACGGTATAACAAAATGTACTTCCTTTGTGGTAAAACTCTTAACATTTTCTCTTCTGGTCAATTGCTACATACATGAAAAAGTCATAATCAGATGTTATTTGAGCATTATATTAAACAATTCTGAATAATTTAAGAAATAGTTATAGTAATTACAGAACTGAAAGGTGAAATACAAGCATCGTTTCTTACGAGTTACGATATATACATAAACCTACCTATTTCTTTTACACACAGACACACACACACACACACACACACACACACACACACACACACACACACACACACACACACACCTCTTAAACACTAAAACACAAACATCTCTTAAACACTAAAACACACACACACGCACACCTACCTCTCACTTCTGCATTTGTCCGGTGCGTCCGCAGTCCAAACATCCTCTGGAATTCAAATTCTCAGAAAGGCGCGTGAAAAACAAAGACAAACGATCAGTCGCACAGACACAGAAGATGAAAGCAAGTCGCAAACACCTGTTGCGTCTGTGTGTGCGACTGTACGGGATGCAAAGGGCGTTCTTAAAGAGGAACACCCTTAAAAAAAAAAAAAAAAAAAAAAAAAAAAGCTTCTTTTTATTTTTTTTATTTTTTATTAAAATAAAATTAATTTCTCAGCCAGCCAGTTCCAGGGGGGTGCCCTTGCACATGCCTGCGGGCACCCTTGCCTGGATGTCCACAGACAACTCAGGTGCTATCCTGACAGAACTAAATCTTTCAGATCTTCTAATCCATTCTTCATTTCTTGCGATGGTAAGAAGGGGCAATCTGAGTCAAAACAGACTTTTTCCAAATGGTTGTCTAAGGCTACTACTTTTTGCTATACTCACAACAACAAAACAATTCCAGGCAGGGTCAAGGCCCACTCTACCAGGGCCTTGACTTCATCTATGGCTTTTTGGAAATGGTTGGGCTTTAGAAGCATTTTAGAAGCTGCTACTTGGGTCCTCTGTATGTACTTTTACAAAGCACTATAAGCTTGATTCCTCCTCTAGGTCCAGATAAGGCTGTGCTATGGCCATTCTCCAGTCTCCTGGACTCTTCTTCTTCCACCTCACAGATGTAGTTATCTAGGATAATCTAGTCATAGAGCTAAGGCTACTGCAACGGTGATCAATATAACGAACATAGTACAGTTGTGTAAGTAAACTTATGATAACAGTAGATGCTAGAATGATTACTTTTTAAGCCAGAGTGTGGACATTTATTATTTGTTGTTCCTAATTTTGTACTTTCAGGGCTCAGCCTCCCTCTTTTTCTCGGCAGGAAAGCTCTGAAGGTCTTCACATCCCAAACTTGTCTTTTAGTCAGTTCAGCTTGAGCTGCCTGACAGTTTGGGTATATGTAAGGTGCTCTGCAACTTTGGAAGTTAGCTGTAAGTAAACTTATGATAACAGTAGATGCTAGAATGATAACTTTTTAAGCCAGAGTGTGGACATTTATTATTTGTTGTTCCTAATTTTGTACTTTCAGGGCTCAGCCTCCCTCTTTTTCTCGGCAGGAAAGCTCTGAAGGTCTTCACATCCCAAACTTGTCTTTTAGTTAGTTCAGCTTGAGCTGCCTGACAGTTTGGGTATATGTAAGGTGCTCTGCAACTTTGGAAGTTAGCTGTAAGTAAACTTATGATAACAGTAGATGCTAGAATGATTACTTTTTAAGCCAGAGTGTGGACATTTATTATTTGTTGTTTTTAATTTTGTACTTTCAGGGCTCAGCCTCCCTCTTTTTCTCGGCAGGAAAGCTCTGAAGGTCTTCACATCCCAAACTTGTCTTTTAGTCAGTTCAGCTTGAGCTGCCTGACAGTTTGGGTATATGTAAGGTGCTCTGCAACTTTGGAAGTTAGCTGTAAGTAAACTTATGGTAACAGTAGATGCTAGAATGATTACTTTTTAAGCCAGAGTGTGGACATTTATTATTTGTTGTTTTTAATTTTGTACTTTCAGGGCTCAGCCTCCCTCTCTTTCTCCTTAGCAGGATATAACCCATATAGATAAGGATACTGAAACAGCCATCATTTGAACATCTACTTCATGGTAAGTTTAACGATAAAAATAAATGTTACACTCGAAGGAGTGAACGCCACACACCAACAAAAAGTTAATAAAATATAGCAGAGGTAAACGACTTCTTGGTGTCTGTGACCATGCATCAAGATAAACTGTAAATGAATTGCATAAAACAATACTGTTTCTTCTAGTATAAAAAACAGATTTAATAAAGTGCACTGGTAAGTGCTTTCACAACAGCTTCTTCAGACCAAGAAATACACTTTTACAAAGATACCTATATATACTGAAGTAATTATGACGTAACATATCTAAATAAACACATTTAAACTATCAGTATTACTAGGACACATTTCACTATATACATTTAAAAATATATATAAAAACATAGTAAAGCACTTGTAAGCAATATATTGAAGCGCACATATAAAAATGACAATTAACGGATGTGTACTAGCCTATATTATTCATTCTTATGCAATAAAAATGCTTCCCAAGCAAATAAATATTAAATATAATAAATATTACCGGGCTTTCAGAACGGGTTTAAGAGATGCCCTTTCATTAAGGCCATGGCCTCTATCTGCTCTAAATTTCAAACTCCATGTCATTTCTCTTTTTTCAGTACTATTCCGAATATTTTCTTGTGTAATAATAGGATTAATAACATCTATAGCCATGAATGTAAATGAGTGATGATTATCAAACATCATTACGTGTTTAGCCAACGCATTATTCTGGTACTGTATCTTAATGGCATACAAATGTTCTCTAATTCTTAAAAGATCTATTAGTTTTCCCTATATAGAATGAACTACATACATCGCATTCAGCCAAATAAACTATGTTTGCTGCATTACAATCAGCATATATTTTAAATTTATAAATGTGTCCAGTGTCAGGATGGATGAATTGACCTTTAGTATTGATGTAACCACAATAATTACAATGTCCACATGGATTGGTGTTCCAGGTACTACTAAAAGTATGTCTGTTGGAATTAAAACATAACAGTTTCTTAAGATTGGGTTTATTTTTAAACCTAAAAGATGGTTTATCTCCGACGATCTCCTTAAAATCAACACTACTAGTGAGTATCTGCCAATGATTATTAATATATATATAGCTTTATTGTCATTCGTATAAAACATTGGTATTTTGATGTTATTATCTTCTAGTCTGTTGGTTCTATTCAATTCTACCCGTGTTGAAAAGTATGGTGCAGCTCTATCTTGTCTTAATTCATCTAAATTTGAAAGGCCCTTATCCACTTTCATTATGTTGCATCCTCAATTTAAAACTCTGTCTCTAAAAGCATTTATAGCTTTATGATAACTTATATCCGTAGCATTCAATCGAGAGATACGCATGCCTTGTCCCTTAATAACATTTTTAAAAATATAGTGGGGATGCATACTTAGTCTATGTAATAAATTATTTCTATGACATTGTTTCCTATATACTCCTGTATTAATATATTTATCCATGACTCTTTCCATGTATACATCTAAATATTCGATGTATATATTTGAATAGTTATGAGTAAATTTTAAGAAGCTAGTCATACAATTCATGTCTACAATAAACTTACCTAATTCTGCAATACTCCTACGCCAAAGGAGAAAAACGCAGTCTACAAAACGACGATAAAACAAAACATGGAGTTATAGCACTAGCCAATATATGACATGAGAGATTTCTGATGATTATTTGGACACGGAGTAGCTCAACTGCCACATGCTGCTTTACCAGACATGATGCGAGTCTCTTCTGTGTGTAGATTAAAACACATCCACCTCCTTCAGTCCTGTGCAGTAGTGGTTCTAAATGTGTGGAAGATCCTGCACATCCCAAGTGCCCTTTGCCATTTTAAACAATGTCTCTACATAGATGGCTATGTCCTTCTAGGCTGAGAAGAGCTTGAAGGGAGTGGAGTTTCTTGTTTAGACTCCTAGCATTGATCAGTAACACCTTCATATTTTCCTTTGCTTGCTTTGTTATCTTGTTATGTTTATCAGGCTGGCATTGCCTAAAAAAGGCACTATGGGGCTAAAGAATCTTTGTCACTAACTAAAACCCCATATGGGACAAATGCAGGTCATCCCTTGTGAAATTGCATAGTCTGCCAAACATATCCTCCCAGGATGACAAATACTGGACCCCCTTTGAATGACCCAAAAAACAAAGGCAATTATTAAAAAATATTTTATCATCATTGGAAAAAGTAGAATGCTGCTCAGTGGTAGGCTGAGACTTGCCTAAGTGCATAGTTTGAAAGTTACATCATGTCTATCTTCATATTGTCCATGTAGGTACAGCTCAAGTCACTGCCATCCAAGTGTACTATGAAAAAATCTTACTGGTATTTGTTATTCACTTTCTTGAGTGTATGTGTGATCTGTTGGATCCTGGCACCAGACAAGCAACTAACAGAGATCCCTGGACTTTGTCAATACAAATGCATTGCTTAGCTTAGTAAGAAATCATCTGTATATTTTACAGTGGAGTCACCTGTAATTAGGATTTTTCGTCGGGTAGATGCTTGCCTTATGGGTTCAACATCTGTGATTTTGGGACTCTGTATGCCATGTGAGATGGTAGACTTAACTTGTAGATTGTGCTTTGTGTCTGTGTTGTATTTTGGAGATCTTTGAGGTTTAAACAAGTTAATTGTTAGAATGTCAGTGTATAATGGATTATGTGTATTATTTTTTTTAATTATTCATTTTACATTTGTTTACCGGAAAAGTCTGACTGGATATATGTCTATTTTCAGTGGAGGCCCGAGGAGAAAAGCTCCAGAAAGTAGATTATAAATACATTAGGAACAACAGAAACATTTAGAGATAAGTATAATATGCAGTATTTAACTCAAATGATTTTTATTTTGATGAAATAACACAATAATTTAATACATTCATAACATTCAATAACTATTTACAGTATTTACATTCAGCCTGACAAAGGATTCAGATAAAAACATTTGTAGTTAAATAATAAGTTACTATATAAACTGATGCCAAAAGGTAAAATGCTGCTACCTGAAGGTCCACCTTCGTAAAAAATGTAAAGTATAACTTAATAAAGACGATAGCGGACCACCACGAAAAGCAAAAGTATTTTTAATGTAAAGACAAGATAAGCGCTTTCGCGTACATCACAGGTACGCTTCATCAGATCTCAATTAACCAAGCAAAAACTAACATTATATACATTCTCATTGATTGAAGACACTCAGAAGCAAATGATTAATTAATTAATTAATCAAGTAATTTAAAAATTGTGACCCAAGTTCCTGCAATGTAATAATACTCGCACAATAGCATTTCATGTAATGCAGCCCAGAACCCAAAAATCAATTAATAAAAATTCTCAAACTAGATATATTCAAAGTGAATACTGATAATAATCATAATAGTGAATAAAATATAATAAATAAATTAATATTTTATAAATAACATGATTCTGTCTGCATGTATATATATCTAAAATATATTATTTTACTATAGGGAGCATGTATAAATCTGATTGTATATATATACATGTGATGCCTAAATAAAATCAATATATAAAAACAATGTGTAAAAACATAAATGGTATAACATAGATATTAACTAAGTAAGATACTCAATTACTCTAAAAAAGGGTGCTGACACCTATTTCTATTATATATGCAAACATAAATAAACAGGTCAAATTCATAATAATATATATATCTAAGACTATAATAAATCTAAAAACAGAATCTGATCTAGTATTAGGCACATCTATCTCATCCATGGCTACTAAAACCCTTATTTCAATTTACGTGCTTCAAGTAAGGGTTTGATAGTAATAAACTGATTAAGACCTGGATCCTGATGTGCTCATAGCCTAAATATCCATTCAAGTTCTACTTTTTCCAGATGGTTCATGTTATTTCCACCTCTCTTATTGGGGCGTATTATTTGCAGTACTCTGAATTTAAAACTGTGTCCTAAATGGGACATAGAATGCTTGGCTAAAGCATTACGTTGGTCAGATTTCCTGATGTCATATGTGTGGTTATATATCCTGTCCTTCAGTCTCCTGGTTGTCATGCCTACATAAAAGGCATGGCATAGATCACAATTAGCTAAATATATCAAATTTGTGTCATCACAGGAGGCAAAAAACCTTGGCTCAAATTTGTAATTCAGTGTCAGATGTATAAAGATCTGTTCTCTAGTGATCATTCCACACATATTACATTTACCACATGGAAAGGTTCCAAGTAATTTAGGGTATCTAAATTGCCTGACTTCAGGGTTAATGTGTTCAATACATAATAGCCTCTTCAAGTTTTTACTGTTTCTGTACGTGAAACCTGGTCTTGAATCTACCACCTTTACTGTATCCATGTCTACTGTAAGTATATGCCAATTTTTTTATATTATTCTGATAATCTCCTCGATGTCATTCGTAAATCTTGTAATAAAAGTCATTTTGGAATCATTCTTTGTTCTATATGTTCTCTTTTGACCAGTAAATTTCTGTTTTATGCTCTGAATGGATTCATTCAATATTGAATTTCTAATATCTCTGACCATAACGCTATTATAGACTCTCTCTATAAATAAGTCTTCCATAAGATCAGCTTCTTCCTTCAAAATCAAGGGATCTTTACATAATCTGGAAAGCCTAATGAATTGACTTTTAACAATATTAGGAAATGTGAATCTAGGATGCATACTATTGAAATAAAGTAAGGTATTTTTCCAACAAGATTTTCTAAATAATGAAGTGGCTATGTGATTTTGTTCATCTTTCCTGATAGTGATATCTAAGAAATCAATACTGTGTCTAGAAGACTCCAAGGTAAATCTCAAAAATTCAGTTGTGGATTCTAAATATTGAATGAACTCATTCAGTTCATTCAACGTACCATTCCAGAACAGTAGTATGTCGTCTACAAACCTCCTATATAGTAATATTTTGGAATAATATCTACTATTAAAAAGATGTGTTCTTTCCCATTGATGGACAACTAAATTCGCATATGTGTTAGCGCATGGGGTGCCCATGGCGACACCCCATCTCTGTAGATATAATTTATTATTGAACATGAAAACATTATTAGATAAAACCATGTCCATTAATGCGCCAATTAATATTTGTTCATCATTAGTAAACTCCGTAGTGTGATTCAGTAATTCCCTAATTGCTTGCAAACCATAGTCATTAGGAATGGAAGTAAATAAGCTTTTTACATCCAGGGTAACTAACATGCATGTATCAGGTAAACCATCCTTAAAAAGTAGATCCAATGTATCTATAAGTTGATATGTATCCCTTAATATCGATGGAATATTCTTAATTAATGGACTTAATTTTTTATCTATGTAGATGGAAATCGACTCTGTTACCCAGCCTTCACCTATTACTATAGGTCTCATTGGTAAAGGAAAGATATTTTTGTGTATCTTAGGTAGGCCTTTGATATAGGGTATGCGAGGATGTTCAACTAGAAAATATAAATACAAATCATGATTGATTTGTCTGCACATCAGCAAATCATACAAGTCATTGTATATCTCATTTACTATCTTTTCTAACTTTTCCTGATTAATTTCACTATAAGTATCCACATCTTGTAGCATTTTGAACATAGTGTCATTGTAGTCTTTCGTATTCATCAGTACAATCCCGCCCCCCTTATCTGCAGGCGTAATAACTAATTCCGTATTATTACGTAAAGCATGCAAAGAGTACCATTCTTCTTTACTTGTGTTATGAAATAAACATTTATGTGCATGTCCTAAAAAATATGTGTAGAAATCATTCTCACACATTTTCATAAAACAATCAAGGTGAACCGGTGGTAACAGGTATAAACATACTTTTCTGTTTAAAGTTAAATACTGGAACGTTATCACAATTATCATGTACATCAGTAGAGAACAATAGTTTCAGGGATACTGAACGTCCAAACAATCTTAAATCCGTAAATAGTTCACTTAAGCTACTCGTTTCTGATGGAATATATGATAACCCTTTGTTCAAAAGTAAATAGTCAACTGAAGAAACATCAAACCTGGAAAAATTAAATACTAAGTCTTTTAGTCTCTTGTCCGTCTTCTCTGTACGGGATACTCGCCTGAGTACTTCTTCTTTCTGCGGCCCCGGCTGTTGGATCTGCTTCTCGATGTTAACCGCGTCTGGACTGGAAGAGGTAAAAAACGCTCCATATTCCCCATAAACAATTTCGGTTTAGCTCCCAAAGCATTTTCTTTTTTCTTAGCTACGAAAGCTTGTTGGTTCGGTG